>NC_041706.1:1402024-1462024 GCF_900097015.1 Plasmodium sp. gorilla clade G2
ATAATATGAATAATGATGATAATATGAATAACGATGATAATCTTAATAATGATGATAATATGAACAATGATGATAAAATCAATGGAGTAAACGAATCTGATGATAAAGCTTTGAACGAAGAAGAAGCTACAATTAATGAAATGGGTAAGATAAGTAACCCTTTTGAAGATATGTTAAAAGGAAAAGTTGATGAAATGGATTTTGGAAATATGATGAATAAAGATAATTTCAATTCATTTTTAAATTCATTAACAGGAAATAAAGATGGTAGTGGAAAAAATCCACTTAGTGATATGATGAATATTTTTGGTGTATCACCAACAGGAAAAGAAGGTGGAGCAGATGGAGTGAGTAAAGAAAATCAAATGAAAAAAATTAATGAATTAAAAGACAAATTAGAAACAATGTTAAAAGGTGCTGGTGTAAATGTAGATAAAATTAAAGATAGTATTAAAAATAATGATTTATTAAAAAATAAACAATTATTAAAAGACGCTATATCCAAATTAACATTAGACCCTTCAATGATGAATATGTTTAATAATAAAGATGGAACTAATGGAAAACCTTTTGATATAAATCCAGAAAGTATGATGAAAATGTTTAACACCCTTTCTAATGGAAAAGGAAATCTTGGTGACTTAAATATGAACACAGATAATGGATCATTTGATTCATTTAATGATGATGGTGTTGATAATAATTTAGTTCCTACCAATCCTAATTCAAAAAATAATAATGAAGATGACAAAAAAAGTGATGACGATGAGGATAATTATAATGATAAATCATTTGTTGTAAATTCTAAATATGCTGATAATTCCTTTGAAGATAAATTTAATACTTTTGATGAAAAGGATGATGATGTTAAATATGAATTGTTTGATGAAAATGTAGGAGAAGAAGAATCTTTTTCAACAAATGAAAAACATTCAAATAATAATAACAATACATATAATAGTAGCCAACAAGGAGTGGTTGATAAAAGTTTTGATGAAAATGATGAACCATTAATATCATCATCACAATTTGATAATAATAAGAAAAATAAATTATCACTTTCTACACATAATAAAAAATCCAAAAATATTATGGATTCCTTAGATTTAGAAAGTACTAACTATGGATCAAACTCTTCCTCATCTATTAACAACAGTCACAATAGTAAAAATAAGAATAGCAAGAAAAATAATAAGAAAAAATCATCCTACAAAGATGATATAAGAACAGATGGTAAAGTTGCCTTTGATATGCCTACCTTCCAGAAAACAATCAAAAATTTTGGTGGTGCAAATAATGAAATAGTCCAAAATATATTAAAGAAATATGTAACCTTTGATACTGATGATGACAATGATGTAGAAGATGAAGATGACGAGGATGATGATGATGATGATTTGGATGAAGATGAATTTAGTGTTAAAGATATTAAGAAATTAATCGAAGAAGGTGTTTTAGATTATGAAGATTTAACTGAAAATGAATTAAGAAAATTAGCTAAACCTGATGATAATTTCTATGAATTATCACCATATGCAAGTGATGAAAAAGATTTATCATTAAATGAAACTTCTGGATTAACAAATGAACAATTGAAAAATTTCTTAGGACAAAATGGTACATATCATATGAGTTATGATTCTAAATCTATTGATTATGCTAAACAAAAGAAATCAGAAAAGAAAGAGGATCAACAAGAAGATGATGATGGATTCTATGATGCTTATAAACAAATTAAAAACTCATATGACGGTATTCCAAATAACTTTAACCATGAGGCTCCACAACTTATAGGTAACAATTATGTGTTTACATCAATATATGATACTAAAGAAAACTTAATAAAATTCTTAAAAAAAAATAGTGAATATGATTTATACGACGATGATGATGATGAAAGTGGAACCTTTAAATCTCCTTTATATGACAAATATGGAGGAAAGTTACAAAAATTCAAAAGACAAAGAGCATTTAATTTACTTAAACAATGGAGAGCAAAAGAAAAAAAATTAAAAGAAAAGAAAAAGAAAGAAGAAATGGAAGCAAATAATGATTTCGACTTTTCTAAAAATTATAAATTTTCATCTAAAAATGATGGAGGTGTTACTATGTTTTCAAAAGACCAACTTGAAGATATGGTAAAAAATTTTGGAGGAAAACCTAGTGCTCAAGTAACTAATTCTTTCTCACGTAAAGAAAATCCATTTGTCCCTACTAATATAAATAATAATTCAAATGATGATGATATGGATAATGGATATGTTACATTTGACGGAAAAAATAAGGTCTCAGAAAATGATGAAGATGAAAAAGGAAATAACAATGATGATGAAAATGATAACGATGATTCTAATGAAGAAGAAGAATTAGACGAAGATGAAGACGACAATTAATTTTAAAAAAAAATTAAAAAATAAAATAAAATAAAAAAAAAAAAAAATAAAAAAAAAAATATATGTGTTATATTTTTTTGTGAACATATATATATATATATATATATATATATATATATCATATATGTTTTATTTTTTAAGTGGGAACCTCGTGTGTTTTAAGGAATAAATCTAATTAATTTAATTTTTTTTTTTTTTTTTTTTTAATTAATAATGGTATAGAAAAAATATATAATATATATGCTTTTCTGCCAAGTTTGCTTTTTATTTTATTTTTTCTCATATCAATTTTGTTTCCTTATATTTGCTCAGATCAGACGTCTATGAGAAATTTCTTTATATTTTATATAAATTTTATTCTGTATATTAATTTTTGATTTCCCTTTTTTTTTTTTAATTTTTTTTTTTTTCTTTTTCGAAGTTTTACCCCCCTTTTTTTAATTTTTATAATTCATTTTATATTATTATTCTATATATATATATAATTATATATATAAATTTTTTTTAATTCACTATGAACATATAATATATATCTTATTATTTGATTTATTACAAAATGGTATGTATTATATACAATAATATATATATATATATATATATATATATATGTAGAATAACAACCAACTTATATATTATTTTTTAAATATAAAAAAAAAAAAATTAATTAAATTTTATGGATAAGTTTTTTTTTTTTTTTTTAATATAAGAATTAAATCAAAAATAAAAGAAAAATATATTGCCTTATAATTGTTCCTTTTGAGAAAAAAACCTACATCATGATTTACACATAAAGAATAAATAAATATATTATAAATTAAAAAAAAAAAAAATGTAGTATATAGAATAACAATCTTTATGTTATATTCTCTATAATATAATACATATATAAATATATGTAAAATATTTAAATAAACAATATATATATATATATATATATATATATATTTAATATTTACAAATCCGAATCCAAAATATTGTTCAAGTATGAATTATTGTTTTTTTTTTTTTTTTTTTTTTTTTTACATAAATAAAAATATATAAATTATATATTTAATATATATATAATATTTATGTAATGGTTAATATATTAAAATTACGTTCTTTAAATTTTAATATTATATTATATATTCATTTTATTATGTTCCTATAGGTTCATTAAATGAATCATTAAAAAAAAAAAAAGAAAAAAAGAAAAATTTGTATCTAAACGTTTGTGTAGCAAAATATAGATACATATCTATATATCTATATTTATATATACATGTTGACATATTCTATTCAATGATAAAATGATCCTATCATATAATGTTGCTCAAAAACATTTTGAAAGGACAAGTGAATTATAAGAACGCTAGTTATATCAATATAGAAAAAGATATAAACAACAAAATAAATAAAATTTTAAATTTGATAGTATACGATGTGAATAAAAAGAAAAATATATCATGTTCATATATCATTGATTATATAAAATATATGAATAAACATGTTTATAAACTAAAAGATGAACAAGATTTAATTCCGGATTCAAAAGATAATGTATATATTCAGTGGAAATATTATAATAATATTACTGTCAATGTATTAAAAGAATATATGAAGAAATGTCATAGAAATAATATTGATTGTAATTATAATTATGAAAAGAAAAAAAAAATTCAATCTTCCAGTTATACAACTAATGATACATCGCCATTATTTACATTTAATGTAATAAATAATTATGCTGCGACAAAAGAAAAAGAAATAAAACATGATATGTATTATGACAAGTGTAATAACATAGGAAATAAAAATGTATCATATGAAAAAAATATAATAAAATTACAAACATGTCAAGAAGAAATACCCTGTGAAATTCAAAATGATAATCTTATAGATAATCATATGATTTACAAAATGAATAATATTCAGGGACATATATGTGAGAACTATGTAAACAATGATAAAAATATATTAAATAATTCTTTATATATATATTATAATATTCCTAATTTGAATTATATAAAATATATGTGGTTACATCATTCTTTAGTTATATTCAAATTATTAATTGATACAAATTTAAAAGTTGATATTAAGAGACAATTTAATATGACAAAAATAATTGTTAGTCTTCTAAAACAATTAAATAATAGTAATAGTAGTAATAATAATAATATCATAGATGTTGATTTATATCTTTCTTATTTTTATTTATTATCTAAAATTAATATGATAGATAAACATATGGTTATTCAACTATGTACATTTTTTAAGAAGGATTATAAAAATCTAAGTGATTTAAATAAGTTTTATCTATTAAGGTGTATATATAATTTTGATTATTCCTCAAAAAACTTTCAACAAATATTGAATTATTTGCAAAAGTATTTCTATACGTTAATAAAAAAACACTACCTAGAAAATAATACTAATTATAATTATGACAATTATATTCACTCTAAGGATGAACAGAAAGAAATAAGTTCGAAGAGTATATGTTATAATATAGATAGTACACAAACAGAAGGAGATAAAACTGAAATGTCAACATTAAAGAAATATACAAACAATATAATTACAAATTCAAATATAAATGAAAGTGAAAATATACATTCAAATAGTATTAATATAGACTTGAAAAAAAATATAATATATAATATTAATTATAGTAACAGTGATGATGCATATAACAACGCAGATGTAAATAATAGTTTATTCTCATCTTCATATAACATGTACAACACAGATATGTCTTATCATGTATTATCTAAAAAAAAAGGAAATAAAAATTGTGACAATTTATTTTTTCATAATTATTTGTTGGAAATATTTGAAGTATTATTTAAACGTAAAAAACATATAAGCCTTCTAGATAGAACAATATTTAAATGTGTTGTAAATAAAGAAGTGTCAATATATAATAAAATTAATTTAGATCTTTTTAAAAATATAGTAAAATTATGTGATGAAGAATTAATATTTTTTCTCTTTAATAAAATAATACAAGATATAGAAAATTATGATAATTTAGAAATATACCATCTTTTGACATATTTGAAAAAATATGAAGAAAACAATTCAATGTTTTATTTTTACAAGTTCTTTCATATGTTGAAGGAAAAACAATTTGAATATATGAACATAAAACATGTTATATATATTTATATTTACATAAATAGATATTTAAATAAAGAATTTAAGAAACAGCAAAAAAAAAAAATGAAAGACCTCATAAGTATAAACATAAACGACCAAATAAATGAAATATATAATGTGGACAATATGATAAATATGCTAAATAAGAAATCTGATTTTACATCTCAATATGAGTATATATACACGTTTTTAAATTCTTATATATATAATATAAATAATTATGATAATAAACGAATAGTAAAAAAAAAAACAGATGATATTCATAATGTTGAAATTTTTAATAATCTCTTAAATGAACATATTAATCAAAAAGATGAGGATATAAAAAAAGATAATTTTTGTTTATCAGAAGATAAAAGTAAAATGAAAATAAAAAATCAGTTCATGTGTATAGAACTTCTAAATGATATAAATAAAAATACAACAACTGTATTAACAACAAAAATAAATTATATAAATATAAAATATATAATTACCTTATTATATAATACTTGTCAAATTAAATATGAATATCAAATGAATTTTGTTATGAATCTTTTTTTTCATTTATATGAAGAATATTATATGTTAATAAATTTTTCACATGTATACAAAATATTGTTTCAGAATTTTTTGTTCTACTACTACTACTACAATGGAACTACTGAATATATGAAGGAAATATATGATGCAAATAAAGGAGAACATATTTATATGGATAAAAGAAATAATCATATGATGTATAAATATGAGAATAAAATGAAACAAGTTTATAATTATATAAATAGACGATATTTTATAAATGAACATCAATTATATGATATAAATAAATTTACTATATTATTAAATATATATGAAAAATATCTTTTGAATTTTATTAATTATAACATATATAAAAGTTCCAAAATACAAAATGAAAAAATAAATGAAAAGGATATTTTGAAGAATTCGTTCTTTGTTATATATATATATACTCATTTACAATATATTATTTTTAATAAAAAAAGAAACTATAATGATAATATTCCTTTGAATAATATAGAATTAATATTTAAATATAGTAAGCAAATTATAAAAAAGATAAATGTATATTTAAAGTCTAACATATTTGCATTGGGTTATATACAAAATATGAATAACTTTAAATGTAATGATAATAATAATAATAATAATATTAATAATTTCAAAATGTGTAAACATATAACATATAAATTCAACAATGAAATGGAATGTAATGTAATACCAAATATTTTTTATGAAAAGAACAAATTTGATATATCATTATTTGAAAGATTAGAAGATAAGAAATTTTTAAATATAAATATTTCACCATTTATAAATTGTCATAATAATAAAGAATATGACAATATTACAAATGAGATAATATCTTAT
Source organism: Plasmodium sp. gorilla clade G2 (assembly GCF_900097015.1). Classification (NCBI taxonomy): domain Eukaryota; phylum Apicomplexa; class Aconoidasida; order Haemosporida; family Plasmodiidae; genus Plasmodium; species Plasmodium adleri (nom. inval.). The sequence goes on from NC_041706.1 coordinate 1,408,930, forward strand.
AATATTAACAATTCTATATTAAATTTTGAATATAATATAGTTCCTTTATTTTATCATATCCTTCAATATATAAACTATATATGTACATATATATACTTTAACACAAATACACATGAAAATATAACTATAAAAGAATCATTAATTTTTATTTCTTTGATTTGTTTAAAATATAATTTCAATATATCAAATCATAATATTGTGATCATGAATAATATTTATAAAATACTGACAAGTATGCATATTAATGATATTAAGAAAAATATTCTTTTTATTATATCTCTAGATTATATAAACAAATCCTGTAATGTTAACAATATTGTAAGGACATTATTTAGATCTTCAAAAAATGGAAATTTCAATTATAATTTTAATATAAATTATATATGTGAAAATACAAGGTAAGCAAAAAAAAAAAAAAAAAAAAAAAAAAATATATAACCTATAATTATTATATATATATATATATATATATATATATATATATATATATATATATTTATTGTGTAAGATAATATAAAATGATTTGTTCTTTTATATTATAATCATTTATTTTTAATTTTTTTTTTTTTTTAAGGTGTAAAATTTTGGAAAGATATATTAAATATTTAAAAAAGGTACATATTTCATAAGAAGTGTTGCTAAGGAATTATTTTTTATCTTTCCCCAAAGTTAAAATATATACATATATGTATATGTATATTTTATTAAAAAAATGAAATAAAAAAAATAATTATATATATTTTATTTTTATAAATAAATGAACACATTATTATATATATATATATTAATATATGACCTATTTCTGAAAATTTTTAATATATATTTTTTTTGTAATATTTATTTTTTTATTTTTTTTTTTTTTGTGTTTTTCATTTTTTCCATAAGTGAACTATAAAATTAATTTGACCATTTTTATAAAAATAGACCCTTAATGTTTTTTGATAATTTAAGAAGAAACGCAAAAGTAATAATATATATATATATGTATATATTTATTTATATATTTGCTTTTCTTTATCTACAAAAATGATATGTGGTGAATACAATTAAGCATTTAAAAAATAGTTATTTAATATATTATACTTGGTTTAATTTTTTTTATTTTTTTGTTCCAAAAAAATATATTTAAATATATTTCTTGATATAATGTAGTGTCATGGATTCCACGCGAATAAGTGTGTGGAAAAAGGAGATAGGACCATCATTGAATGATGTGTTTTTAAAAAAAGATTTAGATAATATAAAACACGGAAATGATGAAAAGAAGAACAACATATATTTGAATACCATAAATGTTAATGAAAAAAGTAATAATAATAATAATAATAATAATATTAGTAGTAGTAGTAGTAGTAGAAGTGGTTTGGTTGAGAAAAAAGAAAAATATAGCGATTTTATCTGTCGAGATAAATTTGTATTTGATATGAATATTACCTGTTTTCCAAATTATATGCATAAGTCATCATTAAATATAAAAAAGAAATTTGATATAAGTGATTTAATTATAGAAGTTCGAGATGCAAGATTACCTTTTACATGTACTAATGATTTTATAATTGATGATTTAAAGAAAAAACTAGCAATGAATGATAATAATAATAATAATAATAATAATAATAATAATAAGACGAATAAAAAACGTATTATTATATTAAACAAAGTAGATTTAATACCAAGAAAGTTAGCTTTAAAAGCTCAAAGTTTAATTGAAGAAAAAACAAATACCGTGTGTTTATTAACTTCATCTAAATATAATAAAAATATCTCAAAAATTAGAGATATATGTAAAGAAATGAAACCAAAATTTAAAAGTTTTGGATTATTTGCTATGCTCATTGGTTTACCTAATGTAGGTAAATCTAGTATTATAAATTCATTTAAGGATATTACATATAATTTAAGTAAATATGGATATAAAAATAATAAAATAGCTTTTGAAGTCAATAGAAAAAGAGTAAAAACAAATGTCATAGCTGGAACAACTAAAATGATTGATACTTATAAAGTCTCAAATAATCCTTTACTTTATTTAATAGATACACCAGGAATTTTTTTACCTAAATTAGAAGATAAAGAAATTTCCTTAAAATTAAGTTCGATTGGAAATACATTAGATTATAAATATGACCATATGTATGTTGGTGATTATATTTTATTTATACTTAATAAACACAAACATTATAATTATGTTAAAATATTAGGTTTAGATTCTCCATCTAATGATATTCGTTTTATATCTAATGTTATATCAACTAAACTAAATTTATGTAGAAATTATAAATATTTAGATATTAATGGAGGTTGTAGGTTTTTTATAGATATGTTTAGATTAGGTTTATTAGGCCAAGTATGTTTAGAACCTGTACCAGATAAACAAGATTTTATCACTTATTTGGACTTCAAATCTGATGAACCACTAACTCTTAATTCGAAGAAATATCCAACACCATTCAGAGGTTTATTATAGTACACAATTTATATGAAAATATAAATATTTATAAATCTATAGACATATAAAATTTAATGAAAAGCACTACACCGCGTAACTATATATATATATATATATATATATATATATATATATTTATGTCCATTTCATATTTTTATTTTTTTGATTCTTCTTCATTTTGAGCACTAATTAAAATAATAATTATAATTTTATTTATTTATTTATTTATTAAAAATATTTAGAACCATTTGAATTTTTATTTAAATATATATATTTGTAAAATTAAAAACAAACAAAAAAAAAGAAAAGAATAAAAAAAACACCGCAAATTATAAATTTATTATATTATACAAACAAATGAGAAAAAAAAAAAAAAAAAAATTATTAATAATAAAAATAATATTTTTCAAAAATTTATAATAATTACATATATATATGAAGGAACAAGTATATTATTATGAATATGTAAGATTTCTAAAAATATACTAAAAAAAATTAAAAAATAATAATCCTTTCAAATATCATACCACACTAATTCAATGTATATATATATTTTTTTATTTATTTAAAAATCTATGTCCCAGTTGTCTTCATCATTCAGTGGTTCTTCATCATCCTCAGCGTCCTCCTCCTCTATTTGTTTAATATCAATATCTTCTGCATACGTTTCAGATTTTGATATTAAAGGAGGATCAAGCAAACGACCAGCTAATTTATCCCAATTGAAGTTTGAGAAAAATGGATGATCTTTTATGTCTTTAAAACCATTTATTGAACAACCAATTCTTCCTTGAGGTAATCTACATAAAAGTCTTTTCATCAAATTTATACTATCTGTATCTGTAACATATTCTGGAAATGTAAGTTGCCCTGTTAATATATCACGGAATATTTCTAATTGATCTTCTTCATCATTACCAAATGGTAATGGACCACATATAAATTCATATAGACATATTCCTAATGCCCATATATCAACAGTACATCCATAACCTTTTCCTAAAATAACTTCAGGTGCCATATAATGAGGAGTACCTACTAATGTATAAGCTCTACCTTGTACCTTTTTAGCACAACCAAAATCGATTAGTTTTACATAACCTTGTTTATCTAATAAAATATTTTCTGGTTTTAAATCTCTATATACAATATTTCTCTCATGTAAATATTCAATAGCTAAAATGATAGAACCTAAATAAAATTGAGCTTGTGATTTAGACAACAATCCTAATTTTCTAATAGCATCATATAATTCTCCACCTGTAACTAATTCTGTTAAAAAATAAAAATATTTTGAATCTTTAAATGTTCTTACTAATCTTATAATAAATGGATGATCATTTTCTGCTGTTATTTCTCTTTCTAATTTTATATTGTTTTGTTGATTTAAATTAATAATACTTTTTTTACTAACACATTTTAATGCATATCTTATTTTTGTTGGTTTATGATGAACTAATTTAACTGTCCCGAATGTACCTCTACCAATAATTCTTTCTGTTTCTAATTCATCCATTTCTACTTTAGTATCTTGCATTTTTATTCTTTCTTCCAAATGTGCTAACATAGGTCCTTGAATAATTTGTAAAAATACGCTTTTATCAACAAACCAACATTCAACATTATTTACTTTACTTATAACAGAAGCTGTTCTTGGTTCATCATATAATAAAGCTCTTTCTCCAAAATAATCATTTTTTCCTAATGTACGTAACCTTTTTTTATTTTTTACTATTTCTACTTCTCCATTTTTAATAATATAAAATCTAGATCCTACTTCTCCTTCTTGTATTATATAATCTCCTTCTTCATATCTTGTCGTTCTAAAAGCTTCGATTAATAAATTACATTGTTTATCAGTTAAATATCTAAAGATATACATTTTCTTAATAATACTTTTTTTATTATTATAATCAATTGATGCATCAATATTATTATTTCCTAAACAATCAGCTAAACATGTTTCTGTTATTAATGCAATTTTACAAACTTCTAATGATTTAATAGTATGTTTAAATGTTTGTTTCTGATTTAATACATATTGATCTCCAAAAGACATTCCTCTCGATAATATACCAATAGATGTATCATCAAGGAATAATTCTACTTTACCTTCTAATACAATTATATATTTAACGGATTTTATTTTATCCTTATGTAATATATGATAATTAGCTGGATAATCTCGAACAATGGCGGTATCTGCTAAATCGTTTAATTGATCCCCACTGAACTGTTTAAAAATTTCACTCTGTTGCAAAGCTTCAGTCATAATATTACGAAATAAAACAACTTGTAAATTACCTAAAACAATATTTAATAATTTCCTACAAATGGATGCACAAGCAGTTGGTTCCTTTGCAATGATTGTTGCACTTCTTGGTTCATCATATAGTAGAGCCCTTTCCCCGAAATAGGAACCCTGTTAAAATGAAAAAAAAAAAAAAAAAATAAGTAAATAGTCCATAAAAGGTGATACACAAGGATATACCACATAATATATATATTAAAATATCTAAAAATTATACACCATATAGCATTTATGCATAAATAACAAAATAAAACAATATGGCTACATTTTTTTTTTTTTTTTTTTTTTTTATTATTTTTTTTTTTTTTTTTTTTTTTTTTTTTTTTTTTTTTTTTTTTTTTTTTTTTTTTTTGCGTACTTTTTCTAAAACCCTTATCTCCTCATCGTTAATATATACCGTAGCCTTTCCTTCTTTTAAAATATATAAGACATCTCCATAATCCCCTTGTTTAACAATGGTTTCACCAGATTTAAAGTTTTGTATTACACAAGCATTAGTAATCATGTTTTTTTGTGCCTCAGTTAACATATCAAAAACTGAAACAGAATCGATAAATGTTCTGTTCTCATTAAAATTTCTATTAGATAATTGTTTTAGGGTAGCTCTAAATGTACTTCTTTGAACTCCCCATAGAGTTCCGTCAGTTTCAGCAATTATAGTTGCACTTCTTTGGGTATTATGAATTAATGCAGCTTCACCAAAAGAACTACCTTTTCCCATGGTTTTTACTTTCTTATCATTTACATAAACATCAAATTTACCGCTATTAATAATGAAAAAGTATGACCCTAAAAGGGAATAATAAATATATATATATATGACATATACATTACATAAACATTTTATGTATAGATACATATATATTTTAATACAAACAAGAAATTATATATATATATATATATATATATATATATATATTTATTTATTCATTTTGATACCTTTTTCCCCTTGCTTTATTACTAAATTTCCACTTTTAAAAACAAAAAATTGCATATAATTAGACAGGGTTAATATTTCATTATCGTTTAATGTACTACAAACTAAATTATTTTTTAAGGACGTCTTTATCATATCAATATCTTCTGAAAGCTTTTCCCGAAGTTCTAAATGATCCTAAAAATAAAATAAAATAAAATATACGTTATAGATAAATAAAAAAAAAAAAAAAAAATATGAAAACAACATTTCTATATAATTAAATATAGATATACACTTTTTAAATGATATAATAATCTATAACAAAAATATTTACATAGGTTATTCCTTTTGAAATTTAGAAATTCATTTTATTTCATACCTCCATTAAACTATCTTCTCCTGTAAAATCATCATTTGAAAAAATAGCCTTCTTTTTATTTCTTTCATTCCTAATATATATGATTAAAAAAAAAAAGAAAAAGAAGAATCATACATTAATAAACAAGAAGACTTTTATAAATAAATATATAGAACGTTAATAACATGTAATTAAATTTTTTATATATTATATCTTTAAAAATATAATATAAAAATAAAATAAAATATAAAAACCAAAAAGTCATGCATATATATAATTTCTTAAGGTATTATGAAATATTCTTAATCTTATAATAAATTTCTTGTTTTCATATAAATAAAATTATATAAATGTAGATATAAATTTATGTATATATATATATATGTATATATATATATTATATGTTTTTTTCTTTTTTTTTTTCAACATATTTCAAATATACCCTTTTTTTAGATTATCATCTTCTTCCATTTTTTTTTTTTTTTATTTTCTATTATATATTTTATATACACTTAAATTCTCTCTAAATCTTTGTGTATACAAATTAAAAAAAAAAAAAAAATGTGTAAATATTTATGAGAAAATAATTTTCCTTTTTATTACAAAAATTTAAAGTATTAGTTATTAAAACATAGTGAAATAAATTGTATATTTTAAAAATATTTCATTTAATTGAATTTTTAAAAATATAAAAAAAAAAAAAAAATCGAAAATGTATTAATAAAAAATATGTTTGCAGAAATAAGTAAAAAAAAAAAAAAAAATTTAGGTACAAAAAGGTGGAAAATTAAAATTTGGAAATTAAATAAAAAATAAAAAAATAAATCATATATATATATAATATATATATATATATATATATTTTCTTCAAAGAAATGTTAAAATATTTATATATAATAATTATGAATTTATAACAAAAAAAAAAAAAAAAAAAAAAAAAAAAAAAAATTGAAATAATTCTAAATGAATTCTTCAAATTAATTCAAATAAAAATACAATGTATAAAATTAAACACAATAAATAGAAAATAGAAAAACATGTGTAAAATAATAATTTATCTATTTATTTATTCATTCATTTATTTTATTTTATTTTTTTTTTTTTTTTAAATCAAAAATTGTGGGTGTAATTTTATAGGTTAGGAATATGATATTTATTTTATACATAAATTAAAATATATATATATGAAAGATTAATTATTAAATCTGAAAGACTTTGAATTTTCTTTAAATCATAATTTATACTTTTGTTGAATAAATAATTTGTTATAAAATTAATATATATTTTTTTTTTCTTTACTTTTTTATCTTGTCTTTATTATTCTTTTATATGAAAATAGAACAAAAACAAGTAAATAATGAAAACATAAAATAATATTATTTCGATTTGGTAATATTTCTTAAAAATAATAATTAGTAATAATATAAAGAAAAAAAATGGTTTATTCTATGTTGATAATGTATTAATTTTTTTTTTTTTTTTTGTTCTATACTATTTTATAATATATACATATAACAACATACTTATGTATAAAAACATACACAAATATGTACATATATATATATACCATATTATTATATTAGCATATTTGAATTAAAAATCTTGATATAAAGAAACAAATTATAAAAATGTATATTTAAATAAATATTGAGGAATATAATGTGAATAATTTAATATGTTGAAAAAAATTATTTCAAATATATATTTGTATACAAAAAAAAAAAAAAAAAAAAAGAAAGAAAAAGGAATAAAGGGTGTGTTTAAATGGTTCATGTCATTTTATTCTATAGTATCTTTATTTTGTTCTTGTCATATATAAATATTGTTCAATAGAGAAAATAAATTAACCTGATGATTCAATATTCTAATTATAGTATTGGCTATCCAATTAACTTAATTTGAACATTGGATTTTTTGGTGTCTTTAGAATTAGTATTTTGGTATTGTTTTGATAACAAATAATAAAAGTATTTATTTTTAATTTTCTGTCTATTATATGCCTAAAAAAAAAAATATATATATATATATATATATATATATATAATATGTATAAATAAATATATACATATATTTATTTTGATGTGTAAATATATTTATTTTTTTATATACTTGTGTTATGTTCAGAATATCCACATTTTTTAAATACGTAATATGTTTCATGAATAAGGGTATAAATACATTATAAAAATTAATATCATTAAATGATAAATAAGAAAATGATCTTAATAGGGATGTCAATATTGGTAAGCTAATAAAGTATACATTTTTACAAACATATATAGATAAAATTTGCAAAAGTGTATAATTTTTAACTTTTATATTATTATAAAATATATTTTTTTTATTTTGATCTTGTTCATTAGATAGATGTTTATTATTATTTAACCATAGATAACTATTGTATACAACATTTCTAATAGTATGATTAAATCTATTTTTTTTAACAACTGTTTGTTTTGTAAATGCTAAAAGATTATACAAATATATAGATAATGTTTTTGCATCGCATAATTTATTTATATATAAGTCAATAATCCTATGAGTAATAGAATATATAAATGATTCCTTATAACATCTATCTGTTTGTGCTAAAAATATTAATACACTTTTAATTTCTTTACTATCAAAATTTTGAATTATATATGTTTCATTATTTTTTATCAAATTAAGAACTTTATTTTGTAATTTATTAAAATCTGAAGAATTATGATGCATATTTAATGATAACATAGAATCAATTATATAGAATATATGACCAATATAATAATTATCTATAAATAAGAGTTTGTTTTTATATGGACATATCTTATTATTATTAAATAATAAAATATTATCCTTTTTATTTATGTATATTTCAATTTTTGTATTATCCAAATGACTACATATATTTTTAAATACTTCAATCATTTTTTGATAGTTAAATTCATAATACAAATTTTCTCTTATAAAATTATTATACATATTAATATATTTATCAATATGTATATTTTCCTTATTATTATTATTGTTGATGTTAACAAATGGTTCATTTTTTATATCTTTCGTTTTATAATCTTCAAAAAAAAATAATTTATCCCACTGTGACATATATAAAGTTTCAGGTGTTGATTTTGTTTTATCATTATTAATTTCAATATGGATATTTTCTTTATTTTTGAATATATTTCTATTTGATGATTTTGAATTTAAAAAGAATGAATAAAAATTTAATCCATCATTATATAAGCTATTTTTAAATAGCATATAATTATCTCTATTTATATTTTCAATTTCGTTTATATATAAATTATGTATTATGTCATTATCATTAATATCATTATGACTATTAACATTTATAGAATTAGAATTATCATTTTGATCTATATCATCCTCATTATTGTTATCTATTTGTTTCATATTAGAACTTTTTTTTTGTGTGTCAACTTTTTTGTCATGCTCGTTATCATCTTCTTCATGTAATGCATCATTCTGAAAATTGTCTTCATGTCTAGTAATTGTTTGCATTAAATCATCAAGTAAATAATTATTAAATGTTATATTTTCATTTTTATATAAAGCATATATACGTGATAACATACATACTTCAAAAAGATTTGCATTTTGTTCATAAACATTTTTGTTTATTTTTCTGGTTAAAAGAGAAAAGATATTCTTATCAAAAAAATTAATTTTATATAAGAATTGTAATATATTTAACAAAAAGTAATTATTAAAATTATAAAAATTTTCTATAAATATTTCTATAATAGGAACAATTTTATTATTATCATGTATATCACTAAATAAACTAACACATTCAAAATATTTATAAATTAGTATTGGTTCTACCTCTTCATTATTTATTATAAAATTTCTTAAGATATTATCTAATGTTCCATTTTCTACTTTTAAAAAAGAAAAATAATAAAACATCATCATGAAATATTTTATATTTACATTATTTAATAAATCTTTGGTATCTTTACTTTTATATATATTATCAAATTGTTTACTCAGTTCTGTCAAAAAGTCCAAATCGTATATTCTTTCCATATAACAAAAATATAGCATAGAAAAGATATCTACAAATTTTATCTTTTCATTATTACAACCATCTTTTGAAACTTCCTTCTTATATTGTATATATTCAAGTAGTACTTTTTTATATTCGTTTATATATATTTCTTTTTTATCATTAGTACTTCCTTCATTGAAATAATCAATGATAAAATTTGGGATGACATGAGGATTTTTTTTATCATGCTTTTTTAGGATATCATTAAAGAATGAGCTCTTTATATTATCACAATTTTCATTAGTATGAGCATATTCTTCATTTTTATTATTTTCAATATTTAAATTTTTAACTTTATCATCTTTATCATTGTTATTGTTTTGCATGGAATTAAAATATACTCTTTTTATAAATTGTGTTATATCATTTTTTATTAATATATTTCTTTTACATAAAATTGGCAAATGAAAATGTCTTGAAAATAATATACGCCTTATTAACATTTTGATATGCTTTCTTTATAAATTATATACGATATTTAAAAAAATAAGATGATGTTCAAAATATAAAATATAAAATAATATAACAAAAAAAAAAAAGAAAATATCATATAAATAAATATATATATATATATATATATATAATATAATATACAATATAGTATTATATAATAATAAAAAATAATACTATTTATTTATTTATTTTTTTATTCCTTTTCAAGTATATGATCAACCAATTTAAAATCTACTGCTTCATCTGCATTAAAATATTTATCTCTTTCTAATATATTTGAAATAACATTTGTATCTTTTTCTGTATTTTTAGAAATGATTTCTATTACTTTTTTTTTGGTGTTCATTATTTCTTTATTTTGTATTTCGATATTGGTTGCTTGATTAAAGGGTATGATAGAATAAGATTGATTTAAACAAAAAGAGGAGTTTTTTAAAGAAAAGCGATAACCTTTTTTTCCACTGCTAGCTAATATACAAGCAATTCCATACGCTTTTCCTAGACAATAAGTATACACATCAGAAGATATATAATTAATTACATCAACTATTGATATTACATCAGTTATACCATTCAAATTTATTATTTTATTATTATCTATATCACCTGTACTGTTAATATATAAATGTATAGGTTTTCTTTTAGATTCATATTCTAAATATAATAACTGGGAGATTATTTGTTCTGATATATGAGGATAAATAGGTGATGATAAAAATATAATTCTTTTAGATAAAAGTAAAGAAGGTATATTTATGCTATACTTGTGATGCTCATTATTGGAATAATATAATTGGCTTTTATTATTATTTTTTTTTTTATATCTGTTTATATTGACTTTGTTTGTAATAAAATTATATCTCGTTATAATTTTTGTACATTTACAAAAATTTATACAAATTATTAACATAAATAATAACAAGCCTTGCATTTTTGAGTATTTAAAACATTATATATATATATATATATATATATATATGTATATATTTTTTTATTTTTCCATATATATTCTGAATATATAAGAAGGAACTTATATTAGTATGCCATATTTTTATAGTTACAATTATGCTACGATGGATATATATACATACATATATACATGTATATTTTAAATGGGATAATATTATTATTATATATTTGGTTGTTTTATATGTCAATTAAGAGATATAAATAATATATAAAGAAGCAAAAATATATATATATATATATATATATATATATGTATAAAATTTATATTATATATAAAAATATATCATTTAAAATAATATAAATGTATATAAATAATGAAAAGTATATTGAGATTATAAATTGTTATTAGGATTCTTAAAAATATAGGTTTGACACAAAAAGAAATTATATATATATATATATATATATTATAATAAATGAGATAAAAAGAAAAAAAATGAATATTATATATTATTTGAAATAAAATAACGAGAGATATATTTTTTTATTTATTTATTTTTAAGAGAATAAAAAAAAAAATAAAAAAAAAATAAAAAAAAATAATTCTTACACATATTATATATACATGTGTGTTAACTTATCATTCCTTATTCTTATAATTTTAAGATGAGAAATTTTCATTTATATATGATTTAATTAAGTTAGCTTCCTCTTCCATTTCTTCAATTGATCTAATAGATGTACTAAAAAGAAAATAAAAATAAAATAAAATAAAAGAAAGTGTAATATTGTTAAATTCATATATTATATTGGATAAAATTATTATGAAAAGAGGATTTTATATAAAACATTGAGAAAATGAATATTCAAATTATAAAATAATAAAAATTATTAATGTAAAAAATATAATATAATATAATATATATATATATATATATATATATATATATATATGTTATATTTAAAATTTACTTGAATTCTTCCAGTTTAAAATTTTGTTCTATTTCATTTTGAGAACATACATTAATAGTATTATTACAAGAAGTACATATAATATTTTTTCCATATCCTAAGTTAATTTTATTCATATCTTTATAAATATTATCATTATTTTTGTAATCATTAATTTTCCTTGGTATTATATGAATATGAACATGATCAACTGTTTGTCCTGCTTCTTTACCATCTTGAATAGCAATAGAGAAATCAGTTGTATTAAATAATTTCCCCATAATATAACACATAAAATTACATAATAAATTTATATCGATAATTTCTTCTATATCTAAATCATTGTAATGTTTTTTCTTTTTTAAAGTAGTTAATAATATGTGACCAGGTAATAAGGGCTTATTATTTACAAAACCATAAGAATATTTAGTAGTTATAAATACCTCTCTTTTGTCAATTTCATATATACCGAATTCATATTTTTCAGAGCTCTTATTTTTATACCATTCTAATTTTTCAAGGATATTTTTATATTTTTCCATTATACAAATAACATATAAAAATATACTTGAAAAATTACAATGGTATAAAAATATATAAATATATATATATATGTATAATTATATATTCAAGTTCAAATAAAAGAGAGTCTATTTTATTATTATATTTTTTTTAATGACTAAGTAATCTGAAAAAATTATAAAAATATAATACAGAAGATATATTAGTACAAATTATTTGAAGGTGTACTTTTTTATATTATATTATTTATTCTATTCTTTATATGTGTTTCCCTTTATAATTGGAAACACACATATAAAGTATATATTCAATTATATCCTAATGTTTTAAATTAATTTTTTAGTGTACCTATATAGGACATTTTTCAAAATATGCACTGATTTTAATTTATATATATAAAAAGAATATAATACATACATAAATATATATATATATATATATATATATAAATTGACAATATGTTCCTGTTTTTTTTTTTTTTTTTTTTTTTTTATTAATTCACTTGTTTTTATAAAGTTATATTATTATTTATTCATGATCTGAACAATTACAATTATATAATTATATATATATATATTTTGAAAAAAAAAGATTAAGGATTTTCAACTGTTGATGGATGTGGTATATATTTATAAACAATATGTATATGGTTATTATTTATACGAAAAAATATCAAGAAGGAATAAAATATTATTTATTTTATTTTTTTATTTTCATTATTGTAAATATACCTATTGATAAAAGTTTTATAAAAATACATGTATATATATAATATATATATTATAGTGTATGTTTATATTATTATTTTTTGGGAATATATGTTTCTTTATTTTTTAAATATAAAATTTGTTATGTTATAATTATTAGCATGCATACATAAATAAATAATATTTATAATATAATAAATATACCTAAAAAAAAAGGATAAAGCGACTCACAAAATATACATATTTTATTTGTATATTTATATTAAAATAATTTATATACAAAAATATTATAATATAATATATATATATATATATATATATAATATATTATATATATATACATGTATACAATATATTTAACAAATGTATTATATACAGTATCATATATTATTATAAATATATATTTATATATATATAATATATTAATGAAATTTACTGTACATATTTTTCCGTGCATACCTTCATTTTTTTTTTTTTTTTTTTTTATCTTATATATAATTTATATATTATTTTTTATTTTATTTTTTCTATTTTCATTCATAAAATAATATATTATTTTTTTTATATTTCCTTATAATATATTTTTATATATCCTCATGCATTATAAAAATTTCTTTGTTTTAAAAATAATATAAATATATAAATAATTATATGTATAATTCCCCTCCCCCCCAAAAAAAAAAAAAAATTATATATATATATTATTATATATATATATATATATATATTTATATTTTATATTACATAATTCAAAAAAGAGGATTTATGGTATCAAATATTTTTATTAATTGAATAATGTACATATAAAAAAAGTAGTGAAAAAATATATTTTCATTTTTTTTATGGATGTATAAATGGATTTGAAAAAGGAATATTTTTTTTTTTTTTTTTTTTTTTTTTTTTTTTTTTTTATTTGTTCATATGAATAATCTATTTTTAATATAGGAAAAAATTTCTTGTATTAAATTAAAAATAAAAAATAAAAAAATATAAAATAAAATAGAATAATTATATTATAATATAAATATATTAAGAACTTAAAGATGAATATATTTAAGCAGAAAGAAAATACACCAAATACTATATCTCAAGTTTTGATGAGTAATTATATATTTCATAAATAAAAGAACCATACATATATAATATATATAATATGTAAATATGAAGAATAATTTTTTCATGTGAAAATGGAAAATTTATGGAAAACATATATATGTATATATATATATATATATATAAATATAATTTTTATCCTTTTTCATGTTTTTTTTTTTTTTTTTTTTTTTTTCTCCCTCTCAACAGATAAGCATAAAGGAAAATTTTCGGAAGCGATAATATCAATTAGAGAATTAGAAGAAAAAGATATAAATGAAGTGAGACAATTGTTGTATGATCATTTTAATTCTTTAACGTTACCAGCAGTTATATATTGGTCAATACAACATATTTATGATTTATTAGTTATTATAGTGATAAATTATATATTCTTTTTGGATTTAAAGAAAATATTTTATTTTCTTATAATATTTTTAATATATTTATATATAAGAGCCAAGTTAGAATTCTTAAATCATATAAGAAATGATTGCCCAGATTTGGAAAATTTGTATAAGAGTTACATTAACGTGGAAGGATGTAATTTTTGGGTAGCTGAAGTTTACGATAGTAATTTTGGTTCAGCTAGCCGAACAACATGTAGTGATATACATGAAAGAGAAAAAATTTTATTAGAACAAGAAGAACAGGAAAAGTTATTATCCAATAATAATAAAGGAAATGATAATAACACACTAAATGAAAAGAATGGAGAAGTGGATCATAAATTACTTAAAACTAATTTAGAAAAAGATGAATATAATAATGATAAAGAAAATAAAGTTTTAGATAATGTGAAAGAAAATAAGGAAAACAATATTAACAATAATAATAAAGAAGATAGTAAAAAGGATGATAAAGATAATAATAAAGATGATAAAAAAGACAATAATAAAGATGATAAAAAAGACATTAATTCTAATACTACACCCGATAATAATAATAATAATAATGTATGTTATAATTCCAATGATCAAAATAATAACAACAATCAAAATAAAAAAGTTAATGTTAAAGAAAATATAAAAGATACATCATCTACGCAGAATGTTGTTGAGGGAAAAAAAAATGATAACACATGTAATGAGCAAAATAATGATAATAAGAATAAGAATAATCAATTAAAAAAATTTAGTTTTTTTACAAATAAAAAAAGTAACAATGATGATAACGATAATAATGAAAATTACATGAACGAAAAAAAAAATAAACTATTATATAACATTAATGAAATATCAAATAGACACTTTATAGAAACCAGAAATAATGTTTCATCAGGATTTAATGAAATAAGTAGAAATATATTTAATTGCAAAAAAAATTGTGAAGAAGATTTTAATAAAAATGTCCTAAACAAAAAAATTGTAGGATGTGTAGGTATAGTACCATTTAAAGGTGATAATTCAATTGCGCAACTTGTTCGTATGGTTGTTAAAAAAGATAAGAGAAGAATGAGAATCGGTAGCAGATTATTAAAACAATTAGAAAATTTTGCACATGAACAAAATTATAATGAATTAAAAGTTTTTACCAATAATTTAAATACTGATAGCTTATATTTTGTTAAGCAAAATGGTTTTAATTTATCTCAAATCGTTAGGAGAGGTCTAATGAGAGGTGATTTATTAATATGGTCAAAAATACTTAATAAAGATGATTTTTATAAATTTAGTTCATCAGGTAATAATCTTAAGGATTTAAGATCACTCAACTTAGAGGAATATTAATTTTTAACTGTTAATTTTTAATTTGTTTTTTTTTTTTTTTTTTTTTGTAATATTTTATTATTTTTGTTTTTAAGAATTTGTTATTTTACCTAAATTTCTTTTTTCAAATATATATATATATATATCAGATGAATATTTATTTATATGTATATATGAATATAGGTATATATATATATATTATGTATAAATATATTTTCTTTTCATTTCTCTTTTTGTATACTTTGCTTCTACAGAAATAAAGAGATATACGAATAATATCTTGGATTGAAAGCCCTTATTAATATTTATATAATTTCGATGAAAAAAAAAATGTCAATCTTTTCATTAATATAAATTATATATATTTTTTTTTTATCCATTTTTAATATTTAGGTATATATACACACATATATAATATATATATATGTAATTTTTTTGAATAATTTATTGTTTAAAATGTTTATATATATATATGTATATATATGACGATAAAAGGAATTGTCCCATTTATCTTTTAAAGACTTTTAATTTTTATTTGTTTTTTTTTTTTTATATATTAATAAAAATATTGTTTATACAATGTCATATTCAAAACATTTTGTGAGCATAAATAAATGTTTGAATATATTATTTTAACATATATTTTTTTATGGGTGTAAAAATATTTATAATTGATATAATTATAATTCATACATTATTGTTATAAAAAAAATATATATATATATATATATATATATACATATATATATATACAATATAATAGTAACATTATTTTTCGTCGTATATTTAAAATATTGTAAAAGAATATTTTTAATAAATGTAAAAAATAAAAAAGCATAAAAAATTTGAGAAGTACCAATGAGTTTTAACGTATATCTATTTATTTATTTATAAGAAAGCACATTTTAATATAATTATATGCTTCAATTTTATTTTGTTTCTTCATAAGAATGTATGATAAAAATCTTAGATATATTTTTAAATTTGAACATAAAATATAAAATCTATCACATATCTATATATAATACCTACATATATATTTTAAATATTCGTGCTTCTTTTTTATTTTATTTTATTTTTTTTTTTTTATGTTATGATATAATTATTTGTTTATTCAATTAAGATGAAAAATATTATATATATATTATAATAACAGGAAAAGTTTATACATCTTTGTATATTTGTTATTATTAAATGATATTATGATAATACAATAACCAGAAATAAAAAAGAAATCAAGAAAAATCAAAAAAAAGAAAAAAGAATTAAAAAAAATGAGGGTGTGTTTATTAATATATATCTTTATTGTAATCATTATTTACACAATATCATCAATTAAAATTAAGAGAAATATCTATTATATAAATAATAATATATTAAAAAATATATATCCAAATACAAACATATTAAAAAGCCATAATAAGATAAATATAACAAAGGAAGA
Source organism: Plasmodium sp. gorilla clade G2 (assembly GCF_900097015.1). NCBI lineage: Eukaryota > Apicomplexa > Aconoidasida > Haemosporida > Plasmodiidae > Plasmodium > Plasmodium adleri (nom. inval.). The sequence continues at coordinate 1,426,808 of NC_041706.1, forward strand.
AAACTATTTGCAAAAGTTGCATTCAAACATATCAAAAATAGGAAATAACATATATAAGAATATTAACCCTTTTAATATTGCAGTAACCATATTTACTTTTTGTTCCGTTATAGGTTAAATACTTTGATAAATATATTATATGTATATATATATATATATATATATGTGAAACATTTCTGTGTTTATAATTTCAAATTTTAATAGGTTTGCTTTTCAAGGATTTAATCAAAGGAAAGAAAGACATACTTAAAGGTAGTCAAAATAATGACGAAAATTTATTTAAATATATGTGTGTAAAATGTAATTTGGTAATTTATCCAGCCAAAGGAAGAGAACAAAAATTCTTAAAAGACGTAAGTTAACCATATAAGGGAAAATAATCAAATATAATAAATATATAAATTGAACAAAAGTGATATATAAATATATATATATATATATATATATGTGCTATTGTACATATGAAAATTTACTATTTTATTTTATAATTTATTTTTATAGGATTACATTTGCCCAAATTGTGGAAAGTCAAATATGGACAAACATAACCTTATAAAAAAATAGTTTATATATATATATATATTATATTTATTATATATAAATACCACTTATCTTACAAGAATACATTATATTTGCTATAACGTTTTGTATTATAAATAAGATTATAATATTATTATATATATATATATATATATATATGCTTCCATATAATAATAAAATATATATATTTTGAGATACTTTAGAGTTATTTTATTTAATTTGATAATTTGTCAAATTAAAAAAAACAATAAAATAAATATCTATAAAAAAATATCTATAAATGATAAGAAAATTTTTCTTGTTCGAAAAAAGGAAAATGTAAAAAGTCCAAAAAGAAAAAAAAAAAAAAAAAAAAAAAAAAAAGAAAAAAAAGTAAAAAAAGAAAAAAAAGTAAAAAGTAATATTTTTGCATATATATATATATATATGTGAATTTATTTTTTTAGATAATTTTATATTAAAATCCTTTTTAGTAATTTTTATATTTATTTTCATATATTTTTTTTTTTTTTTTTGTTACTATTTCTAGTTGCAATATTTTATTATTTATTTATTTTTTTATATTTTTTTGTTTTTATAACTAAAGGATACTTATTCTATAATATAAACTCATATAATGTAGCATGTATACACCTATTTGTTTTTATTTTAAGAAAAAAAAAAAGAAAAAAGAAAAATTTATCCTGAACACATTAAACATTGTTCATCATTATTACGTCTTAAAGGACATACATTTTGAGTTACGGTTGATTCAGTTGAAATTGTTTCTCTGGAAACTTCTCTTGTAATTTGTACTCCCTCTGCATTTTTGAGTTTTGCTGCATTTTTTGCAACATGAGTATCAACAGTAAATTTAATAGCATCTGTGGCTGCTTGGGTTCTTAAATAGTAAGCTCCCGTTTTCAATCCTTTTTCCCATCCATAGAAATGCATACTTGATAGTTTTGCAAAGGTTGGTTTTTGAATATAAATATTTAAAGATTGGGACTACAAAAAAGGAAAAAATATAAATATGAATATAAATATAAATATAAATGTACTTATGTGAACAAAATATATAGTTATAAAACAAATGACATAAATTATTAATATATATATGTATTATGTATTATATTTTAATTTTACCTGATCAATAAAAATACCCCTGTCTGCAGCCATATCAATAATATTCTTTTGCTTAATTTCCCATACTGTTTTGTACAACTCCTTTAAGTCATCTGGTATTTCACTTATATATTGAACACTTCCATTGTGAGCTATTAATTGTTGTTTCATGTCTTCATCCCATAAACCTCTGTCAAATAAATCTTTTAACAAATGAGGATTAACAACGAAAAATTCTCCACTTAAAACTCTTCTATAATAAATATTACTAGTATATGGTTCAAAGGATTCATTATTTCCAAGAATTTGTGAAGTAGATGCAGTTGGCATAGGTGCTAATAATAATGAGTTTCTTAAACCATGTTTACGAATTTTAGCTTTTAATTCATCCCAATCCCAATATTTGTTATCAACTTTAGCATTCCACATATCAAATTGTAATATTCCTTGGCTAGCTGGACTTCCTTGATAGGATTCATATGGTCCATGTATTGAAGCCAATTCAACAGACATTTCTAAAGCAGCATAGTACATTGTTTCAAATATTCTTTTATTCAATTCTTTTGCAGCATCAGATTCATATGGATATCTTAATAACATAAATGTATCTGCTAATCCTTGTACACCAATACCAATAGGTCTGTGTCTAGTATTGGATGTTTTTGCCTCTTTGACTGGGTAATAATTTCTTTCTATAATTTTATCTAAATTTCTGGTAATAATTTTAGTAATTTCATATAACTTTTTAAAATTAAATTCTTTTTTTTCCAAATCTACAAATTTACATAAAGCTATAGATGCCAAATTACATACAGCAACTTCATCAGGGGATGTATATTCTATAATTTCACAACATAAGTTACTACATTTAATAGTACCTAAATTTTTTTGATTAGATTTAGCATTACAAGAATCTTTATATAGCATATATGGTACACCTGTTTCTATTTGGCTTTGTAATATAGCAAACCATAAATCTTGAGCAAGAACTGTTTTTTTTCCCATATTTTCTTCTTCATATTTAGTATATAATTTTTCAAATTCTTCACCCCATGTTTCACTTAAACCTGGACATTCATTTGGACACATTAAAGTCCAATTTTTATTTTCTTTAACTCTCTTCATAAAAAGATCAGGAACCCATACAGCATAAAATAAATCTCGTGCTCTTAATTCTTCTTTTCCATGATTTTTTCTTAAATCTAAAAATTCAAATATATCTGAATGCCATGGTTCAATATAAACAGCAAAAGATCCTTTACGTTTTCCTCCACCTTGATCTACATATCTTGCAGTGTCATTAAAAACTCTTAACATAGGTACTAAACCATTAGATATTCCATTGGTACCTCTAATATAAGAATTTTGTCCTCTTATGTCTTGTACTGCTACACCAATACCTCCTGCAGTTTTACTAATTAAAGCACATTGTTTTAGAGTTTCAAAAATACCTTCAATAGAATCTGCTTTCATCGATAATAAGAAACAAGAAGACATTTGTGGTCTGGGCGTTCCTGAATTAAATAATGTAGGAGTTGCATGGGTGAAATATTTCTGAGACATTAAATGATATGTTTCTAGAGCTTTATCTATATCATCTATATGTATACCAATAGAAACTCTCATTAATAAATGTTGAGGTCTTTCAATAATTTTATTATTAATACGTAATAAATAAGATCTTTCCAAGGTTTTAAATCCAAAATAATCATAATTAAAATCCCTAGTGTAATCTATTTCTTTATTTAAACGATCTTTATGTAATAAAATAAAATAATATACTTCCTTACTAATTAAGCTAGCTGGTCTACCTCTAACATCTTTGTAAGTATATAAAGCTTCAGCTACTTCTGCAATATCATCACTAGTATTTTTGTGCAAATTATCTGTAGTAATACGTGCAGCTAATATAGAAAAATCAGGGTGGGTTGTAGCCATATATGCACATGTTTGAGCAGCTAATTCATCTAATTCACAGGTTTTTATACCACTATACATCCCATTTATTACACCTTGTGTGACTCTAGCAGGATCTACTAATTCATGTAGACCATATGATAACCTTTGTATTCTTTTTAAGATTTGATCAAAGGATATATCTTCTTCTTCTCCCTTTCTATTTAACACATACATTGTTTGTATAGGTTTACCTGATGGGGTTCTCTTAATACCATCATCACTTAATCTTCCTGATGCAGTCTTTTTAATTTCTCCATTTTCTGCTGGTAATGGTAGTCTTTTAATATTATCACTCATTCTTTTTTCTTTTATTTTTTTTTATATAATTATAAATATATTGTTTAATTCTAATATTATTATGTTAATAGATATATTTATATATGTATATTGTATTTCTAAAGAATATGCATCAATATATAATATTAAAGAATATATATATTACGTTCTTTTCTTATTTTACATTTAATTTAAAATCCAATATATTCTTGTGTGTATTTTATTTCTTTGTCGTTTACTTTTTATACTTTCTAAATCAATTATTATTATAATATTATTTATTATTATTACTATTTATATATTAATTTATTTATTTGTTTTATTTTAATTTTTTTTTTTTTTTTTTTTTTTTGGTAAAATAAAATATATATGTGTATATATAATATTTAATAATTTTTGAACTATCCACTAATTTTATAATGTTTAATAAAGTTATATATATATATATATAATATATTTTAGTCAATTAAGTTAGACAAATTAAAAATTTACATTTAAGCTTTATATATATAATAAATATATAAATTGAAAGACAGAATTATTTCTTTCTTTTTTTGGATATATATATATATATTTTTTTTTCTCTCTTTATTTGTATAATATATATATGATTGGTATATAAAAAACAAAATAAATAGATATGTAAACGTACGTATACAAATATATTATATATATATATATATATATTTTAATATCTTATTTGAATAAACAATAAAAAAAATTATATATTTATAAATATATATATATGTATATATAATTTATATAACAAAGTATTTCTTTTAAAATAATAACATATTGTTAACAAGTATAAATACAAATATATTTATGTTATTATAATATTTTGGATAATTAAAAAATTTATATATAATTTATTATTCAGTGTAATATTTTGATAATATTATTTATAGTATGACAATAAATTAGATTAATAATTTATGAAAAAATGTACACAAATATAATAATAGAGAAAAGACAAATTAATTAAGTTATAAAATAACAGAATTATATATATCTTTCTAGAAAATAATATAAAATTCTAAACATATTATATATACATATATAATATATATAATTAATAATAATATATTTAACAAGATCATGCAAACAAAAATGAAAAAAAAAAAAAAAAATAAATAAAAAAATAAATAAAATAATTTATATTAAGAACTATACATATATTCTATTTATTTTAATATCTTATTTTTATCATATATTCTGTATTTTGATAAAATTTTAAAAATGAAGGGATTTAAAAGAATTATCTTAAACTTAAAAATACAATATATATATTTTTCTTTTTCATGGACAATTTCATAAACAATATATCTTAAGTATACTTATCTTAGAAGGTTTATATTTTTTTTTATCATTTTTTATAAAATATTAATGTATATAAATTTTTATGTACATAACAAATGATATATAAAAATTCACATTATTATTTATATTATGAAAATGTAAAATATATATTATATATATATTTAAAATGAAAAAGAAAGATTATATAATTATGTGTTAAAAAATATATATATTTAAAAAAAAAAAAAAAAAAAAAAAAAAAAAAATTTTAATGTGTACATAATAATATATATATATATAATATCTTTGTGTTAAATGAATAGGATTAAAATAAAAAAAAATCATATATCAATATTAAAATATGCAAGTGTGTTCAAATAGTAACAATATATGAATATTTACATAATATCTAACAAAAGATACTATAAGGTAATATACATTACATGTATTATTATTATTATATATATAATATAATAATACATATATAATTTTTTTTTTTTTTTTTTTTTAATAATGCATACATAATAACAATTTTGTAAATATATCAAAGTGGTATATTATTATATAAGCAATATATTATAAATATATAAAATGATATTTATATAACTTAATAAGGTGTAAAATTTATATATAATAAAATCATATTATTAATAAAAATTTAGCACGAAAATAACAATTGTGTATTTAAAAAAAATATATTGTTTTTTCATTTTTTTTTTTTTTTTTTATTAATTCCTTTTTTCTTTTGGACAAGTATTATATGTTTAACAAAAAAAAAAAAAAAAAAAAAGAAAAAAATGAAATATGTATAATATATATATATATGATTTGACAAATTATTGCATACACAATATTATTATATATACATATATATGTATTTATATATATATATAATATGAATGCAAAATATTATTAATTACAAAGGTGTATACTATATTAATAAATAAATAAACATATATAATATATTTATATATATATATTACATATATGTATATGTTATACCTATGCAAGATATGAAATACATTAAGTAAAAACAGTTATTAAATTATGATCAGATTAAAAATAACAAAATTATTATGTTATATATTTAATAATATATATATATATAAAATGCTTATATACTATATATATGAAAATATATATTTTTTTAATATTATATAATTTTATAATTTAATAAATGTATTTCAAATAGCTTAACTATATACACAAGTTACACCCTTTTATAGGTAAATAAAATGTATTGTATAAATATATTTAAGTGTGTATGCATAGAAACAAATATTTCAAATAAAAAAATGTAAAAATCTAAGAAATATTATATATATATATATATATATATATATATATATATATATATAATACCTAATAGTAAAAATAAAATAAAAATATGATTCATTTATAAATATAATTTATTATATATAAATTTTATATATAAGTAAAAAATATACACAAATACATATTTGTGCTACTAAAAAATATATATAGTTTCATATTAAAATATAATTCTTATATATATATATAATTTCCTTTTCTTTATTTTAAAAAGAGGTATGATTGTACAAAAAAGAAAAAAAAACTAAATAAAACAAATAAATTAAGAAAGGAAATAATTATGTCACCCAATAAGTTTATATGACAAAAATATGTATATATATAAAGTTATATATTTTTTTTTTCAAAATTGTAGATTATTAAAATGCCCATTCAAAATTATAAATATAGAAAGGCATAAATTTATAATAAAAGAAAAAAAAAAAAAAAAATTAAAAAACTGTTAAAATTTTAAATAAAGAAATATATAAATGAAACAACAACAAAAAAAAAAAATAATAATAATAATAATAAAAATAATAAGAAAAAAAAAAATATTTTTTTTTTTTTTTTTTTCCGTTGTTGTTATATTGATATACAAAAAAAAAAAAAAAAATAATAATAATAAAATATAATAAGAATAATACGTTATATAAATATATATATATATATATGAATGAAATTATTAAATTTATACAATTATTATATGTTTAAATAAATATCTAAAGCAATTGAAAATTTAAAACAAATAAAAATATATATACATATATATGTAATATATTCTTATATGTTCAAATATTTTTAAATATATTTATATTTAAAAAGTACACAAATAAGAAAAGCACATAAATGTGCACATATATATGTTTGTATATTTTTTTTGTTTTTTAATAATTCTAATTTGTGTGGTCTTCAAAGACTTTATATAATTATATATTTGAAATAATAAATAAATAAATAAACATTCTTTATTTATTTTATTTACACTTTAAAATTTATTTTCCATTTTGAAAATATGAAATATGATCTGTATCATAATATATATATTAAGTATATTTATTTTTTTTTTTTTTTTTAATTTTTAAGCTCTAATTTATATATGTATTTTCATTCAATGTAGTACTTTTCTTTCTATATATATTATACAGATCTTTAATTTCAACTGTATCATATGGATTATGAAGATTATATATATTCTCATTTAGTTGTAAATATTTTTTTTTCACATCACTTTTATATTTATTTTTTGTTTTCTTCTTTTTGGGAATTTTCTTATTCACTTTATTTTCATCACTATATATACTTATTTTATTTGAGTTATCATTTTTATATTTAGTGCTAACTAATTTAGTAGATTTTATTTCCTTCTTTTTATGGGAGTTTATATTATTCATTTTGTTAAAATTGTTTATTAAATTTAATTCGTCCTACATATATGAAAAATAAAACATATATATATATATATATATATATATATATATATTTATTTATTTATTCCCTTAAAGATGTTTTATATTTTTTAAATTAAGATTACCATATCATCAGCGAGACAATATTTGGCACAATTCGACAATACGTTCATTTCTTTTGAATTACTGAAACGTTCCAAGAAGGTTCTAAAAAATAAAAATAAATATATATATATATATATATACAAATGCCTATATATATATATATATATATATATTACATTATGTTGCTTATAAATCCGTCTGTGTATTTTATAACATTTTTAAAAATGCTTTCTTGCTCTTCTATATTTTTATTATAAGAATGTAATTTTCTTTTAAGATTTTCAATCCTCTCTCTTTGTTGCATTAATTCCATATTATAGAGATGACACATGTCATCCATTTCGCTACATTTTTTTAATGTTGCATTAATCTGCACAAAATAATAGAAATACAAAAAACTATGAAACTTATGATATTAAATGTATGTATGCTTTATTTAACCCTTCAAAATATTAAAGAGTAATAACACATTTTATTATGTACATCAAAATTATAAGCATATATATATATATATATTTATTTATTTATTTATTTATTTATTTAATAGTCTTTTCTTTTCATATACTTGTCTACTGTGATCATACATCATACTTCCATTAAATATGAACTAAATGATAAAGAATATAAAACAAGAGAGTTTTTTGAACTTTTAAAAGTAATAAAATAAAATTAATATATTAAAATAAAGCGTTTATATGTCTAATGGGTGGATTATATAAATTTACTAATATTTGTATATAATATTTAAAAAGTAATTTTTCAATATGAATATAACAACATTTGAAAAAAAAAAACAAAAATAATTATTTCATTATATATATATATATATATATATATTATATGAATGTATAAATTAATATCATTCTAATTTTTTTCCTAAAAAAAAAATTTACAATTTGTTAGCATATTAAGATGTACACAATTATTCTTGATTTTTATAAGATTAACCATAATATTTTTAAATGTATGTTAATAAAAATTATATATGCAAAAACATAAATGCATATGATACCCATACTAAATAAATATATATATATATATATATATATATACATATACATATATATATATGCATATATTTTTATTATTAGTAACCTACAAAAGCTACATCACAGATATAAATTTACACTAAAAAAATGTATTTATATATATATATGTATATTTATCTTATAATAATGTATTTTTTTTTTTTTTTTTTTTTTTATAATTATTATATGCATACAATATTTATAGATAAATGCACATTTCTTTAATGGTTGTAACAACAAAAAGTTTATAAAAATAAACTTAATATTAATGCACACAATTTATATATATGTCAACATTTTGTTAGTTTTGTTTATTAAATTATTTATTAATTTTTAATTATTTTATTATATATACATTTTTATTTTGTTCTATTTTCCATAGAAAAATAAATGGAAAAAAAAAAAAAAAAAATATGTTAATTTTAGATTTATATATGTATGCCAATACTATTCATAATTTTCATTAAAAAAAAAATTATTACATCTTTCTTTTAAAATTTTCTAACATAATGATTGTGCATTCAATAAACTGAAAAGACGATATAGTATTAAATAAATACATATATAAAAAAAATATAATATATTTGAAAAAGAAAAAAAAGAAAAGATGTGCTAAATGAGAAAAGCCTAATAGGAAATACAAAAAATAATAATATAAAAGATTGTGTGTTATCTGTATGATTTTTATATATATCATATAATCATATGATTACTCTTAATCTTTGTAATAAAAGTACATTTGTTTTATTAGTATATATATATATATATATATATATATATATATATATATATATTTTTAGTTCTATTAGATGATTAATTTTAAATAATTATAGAATAAAACAATGAATCACTTTCTTTTATAATAATTATTATTATATTTTTTTCTTTTCGCATCATATAAGGGTTCTAAAACATAATATTTAGATTTCCTCGTGGTATATTTATAATTACTAATAAATAATAAATAAAGAATTTTTTCTAATTATAAAATTAAAATATCTAAATAATTTTTTTGAAAAAATTTCGTTTATCTTTTAGATTCTTTCTTCAACTAGTTATATAAATATTTAAGTAAATACATTTTATATATTTTTCCTTTTTTTTATTGACTTAGCATATGAAATAAACTAGAATAAAATAAAAATAAATTATATATATATATATATATATATATATATATATATATATATATATATATTTAACTTTTAATATATATTTTACATAGGGATAAAATTTACATTTTAAAATATTATATTAATTGTTATATTTTTTTTGTTCTATAATTATGTTAAAATGCTTGCATGTATAAATAATATAAAAAAATAAAATAAAATAACAATCACAAAAGAAAAAACAATATGTTGTAATCAATTAAGTTATAATAAAATTTTTAATAGATTTAGTTTTTCAAATGATATATACTTTCTTTGATTTGCAAAGGGAGTAATAATGAACATTTACGAAAAGGTTATAAATATATTTATTTTGATCTCCTTGTAAAATAAATTAATATATATGTATATATTTATATATTTATTTATTTTATTGTGTATTTTTGCTTCTTTCAAATATTTTATATAAACTCCTTTCATTTCATTTTATTTTATTAGTATTGTAATTTTTTTTTTTTTTTTTTTTGTAATATAAGAGAGTATGGGTAATACATTAGGTATTGAATGCTCTTTCAACTATGTTCATGTAACAACTGTGTTGATTAATAAAAAGTTAATAAAAGAAAGTAATAATGATAGTATATCTGAAAAAGATATACGAGAAGTAGAGGGAAAAAAATTACCTAAGAATATTAGTATTACAAGTAATGACAATAAAATAAATACGAATGTGTATTTATCTTGGTTAAAAGAAAAATACAAAAAGGAATATATTAATTCTGTAGAAGATGTATCAAAATCTGATGATTCTAATACTTGTGATGATGATTATATTAAAATGAAGAAGAATACTTTTTCTTACATTTTGGATATACAACACATTATTGATAGTGATGTTCAAATTTTTAGTTTAAAAAAGGATAGTGAAAAAAATGTACACACACATATATCCATAAATGAGTTATATAAATGTTTTCATGAAGATGATAATCTTGAAAAGAAATTTCTTAAATATCTTAATTTTGTAAAACATCACAAATTGGATAATTCTCAAATGGATAAAATACATATTCAGCATTTATATGATGATGAAATAGCTGAAATTTATTTTTGGTCCTTTAAATTAAAATATTTGGATGAATGCATATTGACATATTATAAAAAGAATATAAATAATATATTTATAAATGTGACAGGAAAAAATAAAAATCTTATAAAAAAAAAATTTCTTCAAATAACAGGTAAAAATAATATATTTCATCATAATGAAATAACGTGTATAAATAATTCAATATGTTTCCTAAAAGGGTTTATGCCAACTAATTTATATTATTTCACAAAATCTCATGAAAAAAATGAAACAGCTAGCTGTGCTAGCCAAAATGACGAAGACAATGAAAAGAAAAAAAAAAAAAAAAATTTACTATATCAATCATTCATAAATAAAGAAGACGTTAAAGAAATAAAATCATATGTAATAGTGAATATGAAACGAGCTGTTTGTTATCATTTAGTTAATGAAAAAAATTTCATAGAAAGAATAGGAACATTATATGTAGGATTTAAAACAGTTATGGGTCTTTTTTTATTAATTACAGGTAAGCCTTGCTCTCTACAAAGAATATGCCAGTTAGCGAAAAATGGAATAAATACAACTTTTGACATGACAGTTCAGGATATATACGGAACGTCTTATTCGAATGCAGGTTTATGTAAAGATTTAACGGCATCCTTTTTTGGTAATGCTCAGCATATAGAAAATGTGAAGGATATTTTTAATTCATATGATGATGAGAAAAATATTAATATAAAAGAAGAAGATGATAAATTAATGAATGTTTATGAATATGAAGTTGAAAGCTCATGTTATGAGAATGTAAGCAATTGTATGAGTACAGAAATTAGTGAATGTGAGGAAATTTTTGGAACTGAAGAATGTATTGATTCTGAGGATGAGAAGAATAACAATAATTATTATATGAATAAATATTTTTTTTTAAATAAAGATAAAACTAAGAAATTGGTAGTATCAAATAAGAATTTTAAACTGCACCATAATTGCAAAATTCCCATTTTTAATTATAATAGTGATTCTAATTGTAATTACACGAGTAGTTTTAAAATTAAAGAAAAAATATTTAAGCATAATATTGAAGAGCGAGAGAACCCAGAAGAAGGATACATACAAAAAGAAGATGATATCTTAGATATGAATGATATACATAAATTTTTCTCAATAAAAAATAGTTTAAGTGATAATGAAATAAATATACATGAATATCATCGAACAAACTACAATTTAAAAAAAAAGAAAAAAATTAAAAAATTATTTAAAAAGCAATATCTAAATGAGAATGCTAAAATGATACATAATATACATTCTTCTATTCAGAAAGAAGTTAATTCATTTATATTGAAGAATAAAAAAAATTTTTCATATAGAACAGATGATGAACAAAAAGTCAAAGAAGAATGTGAAAGTATTACCGAAAAAAATGTAAATTATGAAAAAAATAATAATAAAATGGATGGTAAAGTAAAGGATAAAACTTTAGTAAAATATAACAACAAAATATGTGATTTATCCAAATCATTATTATCAATGGCTATATTTACGACAGTTTATTTATCATATATTCATTGTAATTTATATAATGCTGATCACATATTTTTTACAGGATATAATTTTGAAGATGATGTATGCACAGAACTTTTTCAAATTATCATAAACTTTTTGTCTCATAATAGGCAAAAAATATACTTTGCAAAAATATCCAAATATATTAGTAGTTTAGGATCAGCTATAGAATTAATTAATTGGGAAGAAATTAACATAAACAATTAAAACATTATACATATATATATATATATATATATATTATGTACGCAATTTATTATTTAAATACATTACCTAAAAATATATATTTTATTATTTACATATATATATTTTTTAGGAATCATTGAAATATTTTGAATATAAATTATTTCTTAAAATTTTTTTTTTAAAGATTATAAGATTTTTATTTTGAATATTTTTTTTTATAAATTTTGTATTTATGCTTCAATGATTTATATATTATATATATATGGTAATATATATATAATATGTATATAAATATATTTATATATATATATATATATATATATATATGTAATTATATATAATAATATATATAATATAAATTATTTTATTTTCTTGCATTTTGAAAACTTTTATATGTATTTTATTTTTTATTTTTTTTATAAAAGGATCAAAAAAATTATAAAAAAAAAATAAATTTATCTAATATATATAAAATTTTAGAAATTTCAATTAATTTTCTGAATTGTCAAAATTCGATTATTTTTAGAATATATAAATAAGTTATAATATAGTTCACTTTTTGATATAAATCTTAAAATTTTAAAAGGTGGCATTAAATTTATAAATAAAATATAATAATCGAATATATAAAAAATAAAAAATGGAAGAAAAAAACAAAAAAAAAAAAAGGTAATATATTATATTTTTAAAATTTTTTATCAATGAAAAATTTATATTATTTATATTTATTGTTTAGAAAGTAATCTATGATTTATTATTTTACAATATAATTATATTATATTTAATTTGTATTTTTAAATAATAATTATTACATAACTTTCTATTTAAAAAATAACTTTATTTTTATTATATTTTATATGTTTTTATTAATTTAATTTTTTTTTTTTTTTTTTTTTTTTTTAGTTTTTATAAATTTAATATGGAAAAAAAATGAAATAGTATAATTATTACTGAAAATTTTTTTATAACAATATAACTATATTAAAATAATTACATATATAATATATTTTTCCATTTATTTATATGTCATTTTATGTATTTTTTATTTTTTTTTTTATTTTTTTGTGTATATGGAAAATAAAATATATAACAAGATATTTAAGAATATAATTATTCTGAATAAAAAGGATATAATATATTATATATATGTATATTATTTTAAATGTAAATTTTTTTTTTTTTTTTAATAAATCAACGAAAAAATAAAATAATAAAAAAAAATAAATAGTAAACCAAAAAAAAAAAAAAAAAATAAACAGATAACTCTGCAATTCTTTATTTTATTTTATTTTTTTTTTAATTTTAAAGTTTGTCACAAAACCAGAATTTTTAAAATTTACGTATTATATAAATGGTTATATGAAATACGTAAAAAAAAAGTTCAGTGAGATATTTTTATGTGTAACATTTTTTAAAGAAAATGTGTTTAATTAATTTTATAAACCTAAAAGGGGAATATATTAAAAAGAAGATTTTTTTAAAAAAGGAGTAATATATAACAAAAATAAAAAAAAAGGCAAAAAAATATATATAAGAAAAAAATTATTGTAATTAATAAATATATATATATATATATATATATATATATATATAATATCTAAGGTAATAATATATACAGAATATTCAAAGTAAAAAAGTTAGAAGACACATATCATTAAAAAGGGATATGCTAAAAAGCGAATATACCAATATAGAGGGAGAATATACTTTTTTTCATAAAATATAATATATATAAAAAAAAAAATTATAAAAATCATTATGCAAAAGGTACATACTGTAAAAATTGATAATGGAGAAAGTGATGATTATAATTCAACAAATGAATCACCAAGGAAATTAAATAATTCAACTGGTTTGTCAAAAAAGAAGAGTGGAAATATATCAAGAAAAGCTAGTTCCTTTATTTATAGAATATCAAGAAATGATAAGAAGCGTGGATCATTTTCTAGTAAAAAAGGTGAATATATTATAGAAGATGAGGATAAACCAAAAATAACATTCAGAGAATTTTTGAGTTGCCCATTAGAATATCATACGAATTTAATGGGTACAATTCTTTTTATATTTGGAAGTGCATTTTTTTTGTATCAACCTTTATATATATCAGGTTGTGTTATTTTTGCAATTGCATGTGCATTATGTTTATATAGTAATTTTATAGGAGCTATTAATAAAGAACAAAGGAAAAATAATGAATACTATGGATTCGTTCTTTATATAATAGGATGTGTTGTATTTCTATTGGGCTCAATTTATAGTTGTTTTGAAAATGATTCTTACGCAATAATATCTTATATAATTGGAAGTATATTTTTTTTATTTGGAGCTATTATGTTTTTATTTTCGATAAAATTTTCTCAAATAAAAAGAATTGATATTAATATATTAGCTGTATTCTTTTCTAATTTTATTGGAGGAATTTTATTTACTGTTGGAAGTGTATTTTTTTTTTATACTGAATTATATGATACAGCTTGTTACCTTTTTATTATAGGAAGTGTCATATTTACTTTGGGTGTATATTTCGACTACATCATTTATATAAATAATAATTTCACCTTAGATATTGTATAATTTTTATGTCTCTCCCTAAAGCAAAATATATATATATATATATATATATATATATATATTGTATATTTTTTTTTTCTTTTTTTTTATTTGTTTTATTTGTTTTAATATGGATATTTGTTTATGTTTATATTTGTTTAAGTATCAATTGTAAATATATATATAAATTTCCATATATATCTATATGGTATATATATATATATAAGTATATATTGTATACCATTTCTTACAATTCTTTGTTTTTATTACTTCATTTTTTATTTGTGTTTAGTTTGTTTTTGTCTTAAAATAATCTTAAATTTTTTATTTTTATTTTTTATATATCCTTATGGAAAAGACAAAAATAGCGCTATCCATAAATATTGTCATATATATATATATATATATAAATTTATATATATGTTTTTTTTTTTTTTTTTTTTTTTTTTTTTTTAATATAAATCATATTGCATAATATATTTTTGAAAATTATAAAAATATATGAAATCTTTATTCATATATGTATATATTTATGTTTGTTTATTTTTATATTATATTATTAATATTGTTTATGTAAACAAACATATTCTCTTCTTTTTATTTACTTATTAAAAGACTTAAATGTAAAAGATAAGAAAAAAAAAACTACTATTATTATATTAAAAACTAAAATAACATGGAAATTTTAATATTATAATTTTAAAACATTTATCAAAAAAAAAAGTAGAATTGGTTTCAATCATTATATTTAATATGTACATATAAAATATCTTATTTTGAATATAATATAATTTATTTTAATTTAATTTACTTTATTTTTTATTTTTTTTTTTTGTCAATATGTTGTATCCTTTCATTATTTTAAAAGAAACGTTCTATAAAATAAAAAAGTATATGTAAAAAATTTAGATTTTACACTTATTATAATATTTATATTTAAAGCATAAAAATTGTATATAGCATTGTAAAATCTTTCTTATTTATATATATATATGTAAGTCGTATAAAGGTTTTAATATTAGAAAAAAAAATAAAAAATATATAATCTATATAAATATTCTTTTTCAAATTATATAATAATACTTTTTAGAGATAAAAAAATATATATGTGTATAATAATTTTTTTATATATCTTTAAATATTATATTTCATATTATTCATATGATAATATATACACATAAAGTATATATATGTGTATTTCAATTGATAATTTATTAAAATGGAATATAAATATGGCTGAATTTTTTTTTTTTTTTTTTCCTTTTTGAACCTATTTAATCTTTTTATATAACATATATTTTACTGATGTGATCTTTTATAATTTTATCATTTTATAATTTTCTATATTTATTTTTTATTTTTATTATTTATTTATTTTTTTTTTTTGTTAAATGTTGTTATATAACAAAAGAATTGGAAAGATCGCTATACATGGAAGGAGAAAATGTTCTTATTGGCTATATTTTAGTTCTTATAGAAACAATAATATAATATATAAGGAATATGAAGATTTTATAAATATAGGTAAAAAAAATCCAAATGAAATAATAAATATGTTAAATAGGTTGAGTAAAGAAAAGCGGTGTGATATAGAATTGTTAAAAAATATAACAAATCATATATATGATTTTAATGAAGATTATTTTTGTCCTCAATTAATTGAAGTATTAAAAAATTATGTTAAATTAAAATATTCAGATGAGACTTTACTAGGTATATTATCTAATCGTATTGATGATTTGTTAAGTATCAATTCATGTTTAAGAACAAAAGATATGATTAATATTTATAAACAATTAAATTTTCATCATCCTGTTGTTAAAGATCCTTTACTTACACAGTTTAATAATAATATAAATAATTATAAAAATGAAATGATCGAAATAGTAAGAAATTTATCTTATTTATATATAGATAATGATTTATGTGAACATATTTTTAATCATATAATAATAAATTATGATTATTATCATAAAGATATATTTAGTATCTTTGAAGGTGTGAGTAGATTTGATTATAATCATAATGAATCATTTATACAACTTATATTAAAAAAAAAAATAAAAGAATTAGAAGAACAAAATATATGTTGTAATATGAAAGACTTTTTAAAATTTCTTAGTGCATCTCAAAGGTTAGGTTTAAATAATAATACATATTTACACAATGAATTTGAAAAAAAGATTAATCATATCAAAAATATTTCACCCAATAATATTTCTTATATATTATTATTAATGCTTTCAACAAAATATAGAAATGATGCCTTATTTGAATTAATAATTATGAATATAGAAAATTATGTAAATAATCAAAAGGATAACAATGAAGTAATAAATGAAAATATAACCAATATATATTATAATCATATTTCTGAAGATAAATATAAAAATAATAAATCAAAATTGAGTGTATCTAACGAAATAAATGGAGATAATAATAAAAATATTTTAAATAACAAAAATGATATAGATAGTACTAACCAACATATTCATCATAATAATGTTTGTAATAATTATATATTAAATTATTTACCCTTTCATTTACTTCTTCTAATTTTATTAAATTATGATAATAAAAATATATTATTATATCTATTAAATATATGTATAAATGAATATACATATTTATATAATACATCTAATTTAATCAAATTATTATATTCGAATACACTTCTTATGTTACCAAGTAAAATGAAAAAATATCAAGATAGAGAAAAGATTAATCTCGAAAAAAATGTATTACATATCTTTTCAGCTCTTCAAAATATATATCAAAGTTGTAATATAAATGATTATAAAATTTTATATCAGTGTTATTTATTTCATAAAAATTTAATACAAAATAATGATACACTTAAATATGTCTATAAAGATTTTTTAAATAAAGAATGTTTTACTACCTTACCATCTTCATATTCAAAATTGAAATTTGAAGAAATGGAAGTAATTAGATATGCCAGTATGTCCTTTCTAAAAAATAAAAATGGTCATATATCTTATTATTTGAATAAAAATGATTTCTATTCTTCGAATCATAATAATTATGATAATGCATTATTAAGTGTGAAATTTAAAGTGGAATTATTAAGGATGCATTTTGATAGAAATGAATTCAACGTTATATATAATTCAGAAAAAATGAAAATTTAACATCATAACAAAATAAAAAGAAATAATTATATATATATGTATATATGTATATGTATTTATAGTTCAAATATTTTTTTATCTAAAATTATTAATTTTATTTAACCTGTGATATACACATAGGAATGTTGTTTTTTATTTTTTAATTTTTTTTAGTTTATATTTTTATGAGTAATGCTTACTCAAACGTATATGTTACATTATTAAATATGCAAAGACAATTCTAAAAATTTTATAAAATTCTTTTTAATTAAATAATATTTTGCCATAAAATAAACATAAACATATATATATATATACACATATAATTTAAATTTCTAATATATGTATTTTTTTTTATATATATTCAAATTTTTTTTTTTTTAAAAAAGAAACGTATATATTTTGTATTAATATATATATATTTATATATGTGCAACATTTTTAAACACATAAGGTGAATATATATTCTATATTTAATTAAAATAATAACAAATGTAAGAATTATTAATTGTTGCTTTTATAGCAAGCTACATCCTTATATGTATGTTCCAAATTGTACCTCATGGATTGTAAATCTTGGATATATGGAGAATTAGTTTTTAAATAAACATAATTATTTTTGTTATTTTGTTTCTTTGAAAGTTTATTTAATTTTTGTATTAAGATATAAAAAGTGGAATTATCTTTTGCATAAATATAACAATGATTATTTTCATTTCTTTTTTCAATTTTGATTAATCCATTAACTTGTTTCTTATTAAAATACAAAATTACATTATATAAATCATAATCACAATTACATAATTCATAAGAAAATAATTCTGATTTTATACTATCAATATCAGTATAAAAAAAAGTGTTGTTATGTAATTCTTTGTAATTATCTATACAAAATTTATGAATAAGTTTAAAGTCATATGGATGAATACATCTAGTTATAGAATCAATTTTATCTAAACTACAATTTAGGATTGTGTCATTTATTATATTATTTGATACATTTATATTATTACTACCTGCCAAAATATTACTATCATTTTTTGTATCATTAAAGGATATAAAATCAATAGGATATATTTTAGAAAATGTATCATAATAAATATTTTCTTCTTTATCACTGATATTATTTTTTCTTAATGTAAATCGTGCATCTAGTGCAATAATTTTATCGCCAGATACATATAATGGGTTAATATCACATTCATTAATATATGGTAAAAGATCTAATATTAATTCTGAAAATTTAACAATGGTTGTTATAAGTTTTGACATGTCACATTTTCTAAAGCGAGAATAATTTCCTGCTAATGCTTTATAAATTTTTGTATTTTTAATAGTATGATGTGTATATGAAAAATTAAGAGGTGGTATTAACAAAACACTATCTTTAAATATTTCTACATATGAACCTCCAGATCCAAATAATAAAACAGGTCCAAAATTATTATCATAGTAATAACCTAATATAACTTCTATACCATCATTTATATTTACCATATCTTGAATTGTTACACCTTTGAAGTCTTTTTCTAATTTATGTGCCTTAACATTATTATATATTATATTATAAGACTCAATTAATTCTTCCTTATTATTAATATTTAATATAACTCCACCTATATCCTTTTTATGAGTTATTTTATCTGAATATATTTTCATAGCACATGGAAATGTAAAATTGTCATTGTTTTTAATATCATCTACATTTTCAAATATTCTAGTTTGTACTATTGGAATATCATAATTTTCTAATATAATTTTCGAATCAAATTCATTTAAAATATAATTTTTATTTTGTATAGCTTTTTTTATAATATCAATGGATTTTTTTCTTTTTTCAGACATTTGTATATCCCTTTTATTTTTCATATAATAATATTCTTCTATTAATTTGTTAAGATAATGATTTTCTACTGTGTTAGATAAACAATCTGGTATCTCTTGATAGATTCCTTGTATATGCATAATATTTTTATATAATTTTAATAAATTTTGAACTGAATGTTCAGGATGTACAAATGTTGGAATATAATTTTTATTTAACACATTTGCTGATTCTTCTAATGCTGTACCACCAAGATAATTACATAAAATTAATCTTCCTTCTTCATTAGCTTCTTTTTTAAGATTAATAATTTCATTGGCTGTATCCAACGGTTCAGTTACACTTTGTGGTGATAATAGAACTATAATATTTTTATATTGCTTATCTTTTATTATAGCATTTATAGTTTTTTTATATAATACTGGTGATGCATCTCCAAGTATATCTATTGGATTTGCTTTACTCCAAGAATCTGGTAAAAAGCTATTTAAATCATTTTTTAAATTATCGTTTAAGTTACTTAATACCCCATCATTTTTTATAATATTGTCAACTAATAAGACACCTGGACCACCTGCATTTGTAACTACACATACTTCATTAGTTTCTGGGTATTTTGAAGAATTTAAGACTTTACACATATTAAATAATTCTTCAAAATTGTCAACTACAAGGACACCTAACTTTTTCATGGTTGCATAAAATATTTCATAATTACCAACCATAGAACCAGTATGCGAAATAGCTGCTTCAGCTGCTTTGGCTGTTTTCCCACTTTTTAGAAGAATTATAGGTTTATATAAGCAAACTTTTTTACATACTGCAACAAATCTGTTCATATCTCCAATAGATTCTACATATAATAAAATATATTTCGTGTTCACATCATAAAATAGATATTCTACTAATTCATAAAATTGAACATCACACATTGATCCAACTGATATGAAATGAGAAAATCCAATATTATGTTGAAGTGATAAATCTAAAGCAGCTGAACAAATAGCTCCACTTTGTGATAATAAAGAAAAATGTCCTTTTAATATATCATTACTTGCAAAGGAGGCATTCATATTATGATAAGAATGAATTATACCTAAGCAGTTTGGTCCTATTATTCTCATATTATTAGTTTTGCCTATATTAATAATTTCATTTTCTAAATGTAACCCTTCTGCTCCTGTTTCTTTAAATCCGGCTGTTATTATAACAACACCACGAACATTTTTAATTTTTAATTCATGCATAACATTTACAACATGATTTCTGGGTACTGCTATAACAGCTAAATCAACACTATCCTCTTTTATATCTTTTAAACTTTTATAACTCTGTCTATTATAAATCTTACTACCTTTAGAATTTATAAAATATAACTTATAATTTGATTCACCTTTTATTAGGTTATCTACAATAGAATTACCAACAGACCCTTTTCTTTCAGTGGCACCAATAATTCCAATACTCCTAGGTTTGAAAATATAATCCAAGCTATTTTTAAAATAAGAGTTATGTTGTACATTCTTGTTGTATCCCACCCATACGTTGTAATAATTTTTTATTATCAGAAATGTAGAGTTTGTTCTTTTACCAATCATTTTTATTAGTGATAAGTATATAACAAAAAGGAAAAATTAAATAAACACAAATATATATATATATATATATATATTATATTAATGGTACAGTAATATAAATGATAATAAATTTAGTGGGGTAAAAAAAAAAAAAAAAAAATATTTTTAGGGTTAGGAATATTTCAACAAATTATTAACATTTTTTTAGGGCATACATAAAATATATATATATATATATATTATCCTTTTTTTTAAATTAAAATTTTATAATAATACATATAAAATAATTCAAGAAAAGGATAATACACCACTAACTCTTAAATATTTTCTGATGTATGCCAAATGTTTTTTATGGTTGCATTTAATTTGATCATTATATTATTTTGAAAGCTATAGTATTCTCTTTATTTTCTTATTAACATGTTAAAAGTATAGGTATATAACAAATCTTATATTTATTATTCTTTTTATATTATTGATATATTTATAAAAGGAATATATTTATTGTTTTATTTTTTTTTATTTCATTTTTTATTTTTTTCGATTAAAAAAAAAAAAAAAAAAAAATTCCAAAGTGTAAAATCGGTAAATTAAATTTTGGAAAAAAAAAAAAAAGAAAATAAAATGAATAGGAAATATATAATGAATATTTGAATTTATTGGAAATATTAAGATTGTTCATTTATTAAAATTTAAGAAGAAATAAAGGAAAAAAAAAATATATTATCTATATGTATATATATATATATATATATATATATATATATAAAGTATCCTCATATATTATTTAATTTTTTTATTAACATTTAATTTTTATTTTTGGACACATCGAAAAAATTTGGAATATGTAAAAGAATGTTATAAAAAGAAAAAAAAAGAGGACATATGTATTTAAAAATAAAAACAAAAAAGGAAAATTATATATTATACATGCATTGATGGAACACTTTTTAATGTTAAAATAAATAAAAAAAAAATGTATATTCAAAATTATTAATATATGAGACATTTTATTTTTTCGTTTTCTGAAAGTCTTATGTATGATATATGAAAAAATAAAAAATTCCAACATTGTATTTAAAATATTGGTAAGGAGTATGTCCTTCTATATATGTAAATATATATTGTTTTAAAATAATATAATATCTCTATACAACTTAAAAAAAAAAAAAAAAAAAAAAAAAAAATCATAACCAAGTATATTATATATATATATATATATATATGTTTTGTTATTATTTCATGTGAAATTTATGGAACCATTAATTTCCTTGTATTAAAATAATCATGTCTTCATTTATTAATTCTTATAGATTTAAAATCTTAAAAAAAGTTTAATTAAATATAAATATATATAAATATACATAAATATGTTTGTACAAAAAAAAAAAAAAAAAAAAAAAACAAGTGTATATATATTTTATCAGTAATTTTGTTAAATAATTCATACTATAAGGATATATAATATATAAATAATAATAACAAAAAAAAATAAAAATAAATTATATACATATATATATATATATATATATTTATAATTTATTCCTTATAAATTTTCTGACATTTTATACAACATGTATTTATATATATATTTTGTCAGTCTTATAAAAAATGTCTAGTGGTTTTTTTCTCTTTCTACTACTTCAGGATAAAATTTAATAAAAATAGTAGTGTTATAATTATCATCGCCTTCATAAATAGTGTGAGCTGTAACGTCTGCTTGAAATTCTGAACTACAGAGGAAGCCTTCAACAATACCTGCAGCAAAAGCAGCACAATTAATATTTCCATAATCTTTTGGTACATTTATAAATTTATTTAATAAAATATTTTTATCACATATCATATATTCATAAATACTATCTTGAGATTTAAGTAAATCAGATGAATGTTGAAATAAATATTTCCATACATGTTTAGATATAAAAGTTAAAATATTAATTATATTTATGCTTCTTTTCATTTTATTCTTATATGTTAAATATTCATTTAATTTATAACCTACACGTAAACCCATTTCATGTAAACAATCTTCTATTCGATATCCTCTTTTACTTTTATATAAACAATATTGTACCATTTCACTAAAAAGGATACTAAAAGCGCTTAAACTAACATCCTGCTTTATCTTATTTAATTCTTTCTCTATAGAGCTTTTTGATTTATCCATATTTAAAACATATGTATTATAAATAAAGATATATATATATATATATGTATTCTTGTAAATATTTTATTTTATTTATATTTTTTAATAAGGGAAAATATCAACATTACCACTTATAATAATTCACCTAAGCACAAAATTTTTATTATTTTTATCAAAATATAAATAAATATATATATATATATATATATATATATATATATTTGATTACTCACATTATATGTTTATAAAACTTATAAATTGTAAAAAAAAAAAAAATTATTTACATATTATATTCATAATATTTTTATTACTTAATTTTATCCACAATAATATTATACGTCTATTAAAATTTTGTAAACACAAAAATAAGGAATTATATTTTTTGGATTATTATAAAAAGTGTTTCATTTGATATAAAATAAACTTTAAATAACTATCCCCTTGAATTTAATTCCATTCAAAAGATTGAACATGTAAAAAAGAAAAAATTAAAACAAAAAAATATGAATTTATTTTTAATAAATTATGGAATAAATGTATATATATATATATATTATATATATATTAAGAACACACAGTACTTGTGTATCCAATTATTATATATATACTTATAGATGTATTAATATAAAGGAGAAGAATTATTTATAAAATTTTTAAGTATGATATTCAATTTGTAAAAATTATATATATATATTATAAGCATTAAATAATAACTTTTTTCTTTATTTTTTTCCTTGTTTTTTTTTTTTTTTTTTTATTTGTCCTATATATAAGAAAAAATAGATAATATAAAAAAATAAAAATATATGTGTAAATTTATACAATAAATTTAATACTTTTTTTTTTTTTCCCCTTTTAAAAATTATAACCACCTTTTGTCGTAACAAAAAAAATATATATTATATATATATTACTTGTATAATTTTTTTTTTTTTTTTTTATTTTTTTTTTTTTTACTAAGAAAAAACAAATAACGTTTTAACAAAAATGTTCCTTAAAAAAAAGAACATATAATAAATTTTAATTAAAAAAAAAAAAAAAAAAAAAAAAAAAAGAGTCTATATTTGTATCTATTTAAAAATATTTATTAAAGACATAAAATATATTATTATTTGATCATATATATTTTTTCTTATATATTTTCAATATATTTATCCATATACCCACAGATAATATTATATATATATACAAGTATTTTTTTTTTTTTTTTATATTATATATATATATAATATAATATGTAATTATATCAAAATAATAACATAATGATTATTTTATAAATACATTTTTAAAAAAATTAAAAAGTAATAATAAAAAAAATTAAACAACTAAATAAAAATATAAAAAGATAAAAAAACATAGAAACTTATTTATTATTATGTAAAATTCTTTTACTATTTTTTTTTTATATTTTTTAACCTCTTAAAAAAATAAATAAAATAAAGCCCAAAATATTATAAATAAATATATATATAATAATATATAATATATAAATATATATTATTACCTATATTATATATATAAAATATTTGTATCGTCAAGAAAGGAAAAACATAAGAGATATAAGTTTATTATCATTATATATATATATATTTACAAAATTGCAATACATATTTTTATTATTATTTATAATAAATTATAACATTGTAGTATTACATATATAATATATATATATATATATATATATATATATATATATTATATTATAACTTTATATATGTATAATTATAAATACTTTTATGTAACATGCGTTCATCATAATGAAAAACATTATTTATATATATATATTTAAATATATATAATATTATAATGTACTATATTATATGAATTACATAATATTTAAAAAAAAAATTAAATTAAATATCAGGGGAAAAATATGTTATGCAAAATATATAAAATAATAAAACATATAAATGAAATATTTTTTATATATTAATTTATTTATATATTGAAATATTTATTATATAAATATATACTATATATATATATTTATTTATATGTAACATTCATTATTATATAAAAAAAAAAAAAAAAATAATAATAAAAAAAGAGAACATAAGGAAAAAAATATAAAAATAAATTATATATATTTAATATATATATATAAATAAAGAAGTATTTACTTTTAATTATATAAAAAACACAAACACAAATATAATTTTACTGTTTATCTCATATTAATAAACTAATTAATATTTATATATTTTCTTGTAGAACATTCACGACAAATAATTAATAAAATATATATCTATAAAAAACTATATAATTAAAGAATTATAATTAAAAATGTTTTTCTCATCAGGTTTTCCATTTGACTCTATGGGTGGTCAACAAGCCCGTAGAAAAAGAGAAGTAAGAAAAAATAAAAAATATATTAATTTTATATAGAATAATTAAATGTAGCCTTTTTATTATACATACATATATATAAATATATATATATATATATATATATATATATATAAAGAGAAAGAAATTATTACCTTAATATAAATTTATTAATAAAAATAATAAAAAATATATATTAAAATTATGTGTATGTAAAATATGTTTATATAATATGTAATACATGATAACATTAAATAAATATATATATATATATATATATATATATATATTTATTTATTTATTTTTTATTTTTTTGTTATAGGTTAATAATAACAAATATTACGAGGTTTTGAATTTAAAAAAAAATTGTACTACTGACGAAGTAAAAAAAGCATACCGTAAGCTAGCTATTATTCATCATCCAGATAAAGGAGGTGATCCAGAAAAGTTCAAAGAAATATCAAGGGCTTATGAAGTATTATCAGATGAAGAAAAAAGGAAATTGTATGATGAGTATGGTGAAGAAGGTTTAGAAAATGGAGAACAACCAGCTGATGCAACTGATTTATTTGACTTTATATTAAATGCTGGAAAAGGAAAGAAAAAGAGAGGTGAAGATATTGTGAGTGAAGTAAAAGTAACACTTGAACAATTATATAATGGAGCAACAAAAAAGCTAGCTATAAGCAAAGATATTATATGTACCAATTGTGAAGGTCATGGTGGTCCAAAAGATGCTAAAGTAGATTGTAAACAATGTAATGGAAGAGGAACTAAAACATACATGAGATATCATTCAAGTGTTTTACATCAAACTGAAGTAACATGTAATGGATGTAGAGGAAAAGGTAAAATATTTAATGAAAAAGATAAGTGTACTAATTGTAAAGGTTTGTGTGTATTAAAAACAAGAAAAATTATTGAAGTATATATTCCAAAAGGTGCCCCAAATAAACACAAAATAGTTTTTAATGGAGAAGCTGATGAAAAACCAAATGTTATTACTGGAAATTTAGTTGTTATATTAAATGAAAAACAACATCCTGTATTTAGAAGAGAAGGAATTGATTTATTTATGAATTACAAAATTTCATTATATGAATCTTTAACAGGTTTTGTTGCAGAAGTTACACATCTTGATGAAAGAAAAATATTAGTAAATTGTACAAATTGTGGTTTTATAAGACATGGAGATATTAGAGAAGTACTCGATGAAGGTATGCCAACATATAAAGATCCATTCAAAAAAGGAAATTTATATATTACATTTGAGGTTGAATATCCAATGGATTTAATTATAACAAATGAAAACAAAGAATTTTTGAAAATCTTAAAAAAACAAAATGAAGTTGAAAAAAAATATGACTTAGAAAATAGTGAACTAGAAGTTGTTACATGCTCACCTGTTGATAAAGAATATATTAAGGTTAGAGTTACCAAACAACAACAACAACAGCAACAAGAAGCATATGATGATGAAGATCATCAACCAGAAATGGAAGGTGGAAGAGTAGCTTGTGCTCAACAATAAAAGAAGTATAAAAAAAAAAAATAAAATAATAAATAATAAATAAAAAATAATAAATAAAAAATTAAAAATGATTTATCATATTTGTGAATGTAATTTTTCAAAAAAAAAAAAAAAAAAAGAGAAAAAAAAAAAAAAAAAAAAAAAAAAAAAAAAAATGAACACATAAAATAAATAAAATATAGATATGTTTATATTTTCATCAATTTTATAAGAAATATTAATAATAAAAATTGTTAGAAAAGGAAATATATTGTGTGTGTGTGTGTGAAATAAAATACGAAATTTATTAAATGTTATAATTTTTGTCCTAAAAATAAAATTTCAATTACTTCGAATCAAAATATATATAAATATAAAACATTATATATATATATATATTAATGGTATCATAGATAAATAATAAATAAACATATTTAATTCCATCCATTATACTGATATACAAAAAAATGTTGTATTGTACAAAAATATATATAATATTATACCATAACATATTTAAACACCTATATATATTTTATAGATATAAAAATTATTAGTATTTCCTTTTCACATTTATCAATATATATTTCTATTCATATATTTTTATTATTTAATAAAATTAATATATAAGATAAATATCATATATATATATATATATATATATATATATATATATATATATTATACAGATTAATTATTTATATTAAATGTTCAATTTTTTTTTTTTTTTTTTTTTTTTTTTTTTATTTTTTTTTTTTTTTTTTGGTTTCTTTTTTACATAACAAATTATTTTGTGGCTTCAATGCTAATTTATGTACATATATATATAATTTATATATATATGTATAAATACATATATCTATATTTGTGTATATGTGTTATATTATTATATGTATTTAAAAATATATTTTTTCTTTTTAGATATATATAATAATATATTTAAAAACTTTGAAAAATAAAAAAAAAAAAAACTGATATAATTAAAAAAGGGAAAAAAAAATATGTGCTTTTTCAAATAAATACATTTGTTATAATAAAAAATTGTCTAAAAGTATATATATAGATATATTATTATATGTAAATATTTTTATTTCTAAATTTTGAAAAAATATGAAAATTCGCCTTTTTTCTCTTTTTCTTTATGAAATTTAAAAGATATATAATAACTGATATTATTAATGTAGGATTAAAATTTATAATTTTATATAATTATAAAAATAGTATTTTTTTTTTTTTTTTTTATGAAATTTATACTTGAGGAGTTATAATTTCATTATCATTTAACATTACATATATTAATAATTATATATATATATATATATATATCATTGTAATTGTGAGTGTAAATATAATAAAAATAAAATATTATTTTAAAAAAA
This sequence comes from Plasmodium sp. gorilla clade G2, assembly GCF_900097015.1. Classification (NCBI taxonomy): domain Eukaryota; phylum Apicomplexa; class Aconoidasida; order Haemosporida; family Plasmodiidae; genus Plasmodium; species Plasmodium adleri (nom. inval.). The sequence goes on from NC_041706.1 coordinate 1,456,218, forward strand.
AAAAAAGGGATATATATGTTGATCTATAATTTTTTTCTAACTATTTTAAGGAAATCATATTTATATATAATCTGATGTTTTTTTTTTTTTTTTTTTTTTAAATAAAGTTAAGAAAACGAAACAAATTATATTATTCTTTTTAATTAAAAAAATTAAAAAAAATTAAATGATATTTTTAAGTTATAAAATAAAAAATGGTAATTTTTTTTTTTTTATCATATACATTATTTTTTTTATTATTATTTTTTAAAAATAAATTTATATTTTTAATAAAAATAATGCATATGGTAAAAAAAATAAAAATAAAATATGTTAAATTTTGAGGTTTAAATATAAACATAAACATAAGATGATTAAATATATATATATATACATATTATGAATGAATATGGAATAATATATGTATACAAAAACATGTATGTATATATATATATTATTTTAGAATGTCTCTCTCTTTTGTTTACTTTTTGAACTTCTTTTTTTTTTTTTCTTTTTATTATAATTTTTGCTTTCATTAACAAAATTACATCCAGGAGGTAAAGAAGATTTTTCCCTATCTGGAAGTTTTGAAGATAGATATCCATTTAAGTTAACTAGACCTGTAGATCTTGGTGCTCTATATATGCCTGTTTTTTTGGAATCAATACCTAGTTGTTTATTAATATATGGTTGTAAAGTTGTATGCTCTAAATTGATATCTATAGGTTCCTCTGGTTCTTGGAATTTAATTTTATTAAATGGTAAAATGATAACATTATATAATTCTTCAAAATTAATTCTACTAACAATTAAACCATTATATTTAAATATTTTTAAATTATTATCAACTCTTAATCTTGGATGTGTTGTAGCTGTTAAGAAATGTTTCCCATCATTAAAAAATTCACATATGACTGCACATGATGATTTCGTTTTTGTTATTTCTTTTTTTGTTGAGGTATTCCAAATAGATATATCTCCACTTAAGTTTCCAAATCCTCCTGTTAATAATAATTTTTCATTATAATTTAATTTGAGTGTATTAAATTTATGTCTTCCATATGAATGTGAGACATTTCCATTTTTATCATGTAGAACAATTTCTGCTGGAATTTCACCTTTACATACATAGAACTTATTTTGATTATTTGACCATATAGTATCATATATTAATCCTTTATTTGTCATAACATTTACATCCTTTAATGTTACTGTATCAATAAAATATAAATTGCTTGAACCATAATAAGATTGCTTTTCTTTGTCTACTTGTGTATGTATTTGTAATAATAATGAACTTCCATTTTTATTCCACTTAAGTTTTATTTCATCTGAATTAAAAAAGTTTTTTGAATATATATGTTTATTTAAATTATCAATATGGAATATTTTAAAAATAGATGGATTTCCTTTACTTCCTTGTTCATATGTAGCTATTAATATTCCTTTTTTATTATTTAATTCGGGTGATATATCAAAAAATTCCAGATTATCTAATTTCAATTTATTCACGGTACTACTAAAATTATTATCCTTATAAATATATACTTGGTTATTAATTAGACAAGTGCATATAGATTCGCTATCACTCCATTTGAAGAAAGGCCAGTTTTTGTTGCTATAACTTTTTAGTGTAAGTTCTATAATTAGGTTTTCATTATATATAATATTACCATTACTTGATTCGTTATTATTATTATTATTATTATTGTTATTACTATTATTATTATTATTATTATGATCATTATTCAGGTTAATATTTTTCTTTTCTTCTTCATAATTATCATTTTCTTCACCCTTTACATTTTCACAATCTGTATTCTTTTTATCTTTCTTTTTTTTTTTCTTAGCGGATTTTACATTAATTTTATATACATACAAATTCGTATTGGTAATATCAGGCTTGTATTGACAATGTAAAACAATGTAGTTATCTCTAGGACTAGTAATAATTCTTTTAATCTGTGTTTTTGTTTTTATACATGTCACATTTTTATTTTCACTTTTTATATCAATAATTTCTGCTACATTTAAATTACTTTTTCTTACAAGAATAATTTTTTTATAGTCATTGGTACATGTTGCCAGTTCAACATCATCGAATTCCTTATATATTTTAATACCACGATTTAAAACAAAATCATTATTAAATTTATTTGTAGATTTTTTTATCTGATTCGTAATTTTTGTATTACTATTTATTAAATTATTATTTCGTATATGATTCAAATCATTTTTTTTTTCATCATTTGTTATAGGAACTGTTGTATGTTCATTTATTTTATTTTTCTCATCCTCCTCTTCACATCTTTTTATTTCATCATTAATATCATCTACAATATTCTTACTTAAATCCACATCATATTCATAAATGGTCACTTTATTTTTACTAAATGCTAAGAAATATAAATTATTATTGTTTTCATTATTATCTGGTATCATTATATCCCTTCCTTTATTTAAAACTTTTTTTTTTTTTTTTTTTTTTTTTTTTTTTATTATTGTTTAATATACAATAGTGTTAAATTACAAATAACATATCAAATGAACATTAACAAATATAAAATATATACATATTTATATATATATATATATATATATTTTATAACTCTTGAGATATCGTTAATGACTTATAAATACATAAATAAATAAACATATATATTATATATATAACTTTGAGATCCACTATTTGATTAATTCAAATATATAAATATATATACATTATATTTGTTATTTTATTTTTTTAATAAAACGCTTGAATATAAAAATAAAATATATTCATATAAGCATATTAAAGGTATACAAAAATACATACAATATTATATATATATAAATATATATTCATATATTTTTCACATAATGTATTATATATATATATATATATATATATATATATATATATTAGATTAAATGGAAATAATAATAAAAGAAACCCTTATTTCTATTAATTATTATTAGAATTATCTATGAATATATAAATATATATATAGATAAAAACAAAAATTATAATATTATAATATATATAAAATTTAATTTTCTCTTATATATAAAATAATAATAGTATTTCTATTTTTTTATATATTTATTTATTTTATTCGTTTATATATATATAATATATATTTTTTACAAGTGGTATAATTAATCTTTTTCATTTTTTAAAATAAATTTCAATAATTCAAATTAAAAATAATAACACATTATTATATTTATATTAAAATAGATGCTTATATTATTATTGTTTATTTATAAATATTTTACTATTATATACAATTCAACTTATATATATATATATATATATATATATATATATATTTATAATATATAATAATATATTACATATATATAATATTTATATAGATATTATAAATTTTGATTATAATGATTTTTATTTTTTTTTTAGGTAAAGAGAAAAAATAAATTATACAAATAAATATATATATATATATATATATATATATATGATATATATATTTTATATTTTTTTTTATGTATATATAGGAAACAAAAAAAAAAATTTAATGCATACATACATTATATATATATTGATATATTATATTATGTATGTAAACAGAAATTTTAAGAATTAAAAAATTGAGGGATTCCATTTTAAATTAAAAAGAAAAAAAAAAAAAATTCTTATATTAAAAAATATGTATATATATATATATATATAATATATGAATTTAATATATATATATATATATATATATATATATATATGTATAATATATCTATTATTTAGAATAAAAACATAATATATATGAAAAGAAGGATAAAAGGTTTTTACTTATATTACATATATTATATATATATATATATATATATATAATTATATTTATATTTCATTGCAATAAATATTTATTATATATAAATATTATTATATAATAATTTCTGTTAGGAAAAAAAACGATGAAGAAAGAATAACCAACTTGTTATTTTATTTTTCTTTTCTTTTCTTTTATAATATATATTGTATAAATAATTTAAAGAAAAATTATACATATTAATATATATATATATATTATTTTTCTTTTAATATTATATATTTTAATTTATTGTTTTTCACTTTGATTTTTTATATATATTTTATATTATTTTGTAACTATAGTATATATTATATTTATAAAATAAAAGGATAAATTTAGATACCATAATATACATTATAATGATATGTAGATGCTTGTATTTATTTTCTACCTCTTGAACAAATTTAGAATTAATTTTATTTTCTTTACAATTTTTTTTCCATATCAAATTAAATGTTATGATAAATTTAGTAAAAAAATTTTTTTTTTTTTTTGACGTATAAATTAATATAATGAAATTTGTTCTTATTTGTAAAACTATTTAAATGTATCTTTTAATATAAAAACACTGGTCATTTTAAATAATTTCTTCTTTTATTATATATATATAATATATATATATATATATATAGAAATATATATGATAATATATTAATTATAAATCTTAGTGTGTAGAATGTTAGCAACCTTTAGCTATACTATTTTACCTTATCCTTTTCATAATTTATTATTAAATAAAATGTCTATTACTTTAATAAGGGCATCCTCCTTTCGCCCCCCAAAAATAAAGAAAAAAAATTAAATAAATTTACTTATTTTTATAAACAAATGGAATACATATATATATATATATATATATATTATAGCTAATCATTTTAATTATTTTCCTTTATTTTTTTAATAAAAGTATATGTTGTTTTCACATTTTAATTTTAATTATGTCTTATAAGAATGTACTTATCCATATATTTAAAGTATAATTTTCTTGAATGATATAAATAAACCATTTGTTATTTCTCCTTTTTCCTTTTTCTTTTATTTTTTTTCCATTTTTTTTATTATTTTAAAATACCAAAAATTAACCTTTATAAAAATTTATTTAAAAAAAAAAGAATATATATATATATAATATAATATAAAAAAAATGACATTCAAAATAAAATGAAAAAAACAAGTGGAATAACAAAAATATAAAAAAAAAAAAAAAAAAAAAAAAAAAACAAATATGAATGAAGTTATTAATTCTTAATAATTAATCCGTAAGGTTTGATGATAAAAAAAAAAAAAATTGAATAATAATAAAATGTCATTTTATAAAATCAATGGAATATATATATAATATATATATATATATATATATATATATATCTTTGTGTATGTATATATTATATATGTATAATAACATTCCTTAAATTATTTATACATTTAAGAAATATGTTATATATAATTCAAAATATTAATATATTTAATATAATATTAATTGTCTGATTTATCAAAACATGCTTCTTTATGTGCTTCATCCAGAACAGCCTTTGTAACTTTGGAGCATTTTTTTTTGTAGCAATCTGACTTAATAACTTTCTATAAAATTAAAGAAAAAAATATATAAATTAATAAATACACACATATGTATATATATATATATATATATATATAATAATGTTCATATATGTAATAACGATTAATACAATATAAAAATGAAAACACTAATATTTTGTTATAATATATTTACCTCCATGCATTCACATTTTAAGAAGCATTTTCTAACTAATTCTTCAAAACTTGTAAATCCACATTTTTTTAAGCAATCATAATTTTCTTCATTTTCATCATAAACAGTATCATCATCATCTACATTTCCTTCAAAGGTTGCTTTTGAATCAATAGATTTATACATTGAAACATTTTCAGGAGAGGCAGCTAATTTCTTATTACCCCATTCAATAATATCAATATATGATTGTGTAGCAAAATTACGTATATCTGCAATGGAATGAGTTTTACCTAATTGTTGTATAGCTA
>NC_041706.1:1467024-1484524 GCF_900097015.1 Plasmodium sp. gorilla clade G2
TTATTGTTCTTATTTTAAGAAATACAGTTTTATAATTATATTACTGGCAAATAAGAATAAAAGAGAAACCAAAGAATAATGAGAATGTATTATATAAGTCTAATTTTTAATCACTTTATATATAATTATGATAATAAAATCATTACTAAATATTTATAAATTAATATATTTTTTCGAATTATGTTATAATTAATATTATAAAAAATGTATTATAATATGTATACAGCCTTTTTTCTCTTTTTTCTTTTTTTTCACATTTTAAACGTTTAACGTCATCAATATTAATAATTTATATTTTATCTATATTATAACATGATGTTTATGTAGGATAATTTTAACTATGATACATAATAATTTAAACAAAAAAAAATTAAACAATAATAATGTGTATTTCGTCAACCGAATAATAATACTAATATGTATATATATACATATTTTTATGTTCACATATATATGTGTGTTCTTTTTTCATTTTAGATATACAGCATATTATAAAATGTTACAAATTCAATATAAAGCGATGAGAAAATATAATAATTTATAATATATTTGATATTTAACAAATATTACACATAAATAAAAATATATATTTAAATGTTCTATATATATATATATATATATTTATACATCTAATAATATTATATGACAGAAGGAAAAAATAATTTGATACCATTTTTTCTTTTATATTATATGTGTATATATAATATATATTTTTTTTTTAAAACTATATAAAATTACTTTGTGTGCAAATAGGGATAATATATTAACGTAATTATGCAAAATATAATTTCGTAAAATACAAAAAAATATAAAAAAATTATAATATATATATATATATATATATATTTTTATACATAATAAAATGACGTACAATTTTTTTTTTTTTTCATTTATAATACTGTGTTTTTATTTTACCAATTATTTTGTGCACGCACTTTACATTTTTATTTTTTAAAGTATATTTATTATTATGAATAATGTAATAAATATTTCTTATTATTTATATATCTTTAAACAAAGATAATAATATAAAACATAAAATACAATTTCAAATTGTATGTGCACATGTAGAAGTACTTTTTCTTAAAATACCCATACATATATTATTCTATAAATATATATATATGTATTTTATATATATACACGTTAACATATTTATTTGTAAATATATTTTTAATATTTTACTTTCATATGTTGTTGTTGTGCCTTTGAAATTTACAGTTTTATATATATTTTAAACACATATATATATATATATATATATTAATTTTTATATTTTATTTTTAAAAATTTTTTTTAATAAAAAAATTTTATAAATTATTTTCCATTATATATATATATATATATAATATTATATTTTTTTTAAATAGTAATATATATTCAACATAAAATTCATTCCTCTTAATTTTTGATTCCTTGTTTTTTTTCCATAGGAAAATATAAATTTATATATATGTTAATTTATAAAATACTATATATGCACTCCAATATATATAATATATATATATATTTATACATATATATTATATGTATATATTATATATTTAATTTTATAATTTCTTTTAATAAACATTATAAAAATTTTTTTTTTTTTAATTTCCACATTTTTCCAGGATTATTTTTCAAATTTTATTTCTTAAAGTAGAAACCAGAAAAAAAAAGAAAAAAGGATAAAAAAGAAACGCTGATTTTATTAAAAATTTTGAGGAAAATGTTATTTACATGAATAATTTCCTTTAAAAAGAAAAAATTAAATAATGTATTGAAATATATTATTTATTTATGGTGTTTTTTTTTTTTTTTATTTTTATAGAAAGGTATTTTTGTGTTCAAAATGAATAATTAGTAAAAAAGAATAAAAAAAGAAAAATTTATATTACACTTATATATAAATACTTTTTGAAAAATAAATTTAAATTTTTTTTGAAAAAAAAAAATAAAAAATGAATAGTATGAATACATATTCCCCTTTATATAGTTCCTATGAAAATATAAATATATATAAAAAAAATAGGAAATTTGAAGAGGAAAATTATGAAACATCAACTGCTAATATATCTTGTGATTCTAAGGGAAGAATATTAATAAAAGGTAATACATATATGATACAAATAAATATATACATATATATGTTAATATATATTTTATAATTCTCTATTTTGTGGGTGTAATTCGTAATGTTATACATTAAATTTTTTACGAAAAAAAAAATATAATGATTGTATATATATATCTATAATATATGTTTGGTTTTATATATATTTTTGAATTAATGCATATTTTATTTTTAACGTTTTGATCTTTTTAAAATATGAAATTAATATGCAAAATGATTTTGTATTGTTTGTTTTCTATTTCAAAAATGTGCATTATAACTACATATTTACATATTTTTTACTTAATATATTTTTAATTGATAATATGTTATTTTTTATTTTTGTTTATCGTCTAATTTATACAAAACATAATTTTTGAGATGCAGACAAAAATGACTTTAATTTTTTTTTTGAGTGAATTAAAAATATAGCTTTTGATATACACACACATATATATATATATATATATATATATAACATTTTATTAATTCAAAAATATTTTTTCTTTTTTGTTGTATAAATATATTTATATTTATTTATTAATTTATTTAATAATATTTGAAAATATGGCGAAATCATACATCATACGACTATGCCAATATTACATACATTAATGTTTTTTTACATTATTGGTATAGATATTTTGTACATATATAATTGAATATATGAGGAGTATATATATATATATATATATATATATATATTATATATATATATATATGTATATGTGCACAATATATTTTGAATCCTTTAAATGTTATATGATTATATTTTCCCTTTAAATATATTTTATTTATTCATTTATATACTTCCTTTTTTTCTTTTTCTTTTATATATTTATAGAAAGTGAAAATGATAGAAACGAATCAATACACAAAAATCAAATGTTTAGTTCAATGGATAATAGAAAAATGAATAAACATGAGAAACATAATATTTCTTCTTATTGTAAATTGAAAAGAAAAACATCAAATAATTTAAAGGATAAAGAAAAAATGAATAACAATATAATGTATGCCAAAAATGCAAATGCTAATAAGTATGATAATTATTATGCTTTGAATATGAACAATATGAATAATATGAATAATATGAACAGTATGGATAATTTAAATAACATTAATAATATGCATAATATGTATAACATGAATAATATGTACACTATGACTTGTAACAAAAATAATAACAATATTAATAATAATAATAAAAATAATAATATTTATTATCGAATTAGTAGACAAAATATAAATGGGAAGGAGAGATTATTAAATAGATATCATATTATGAGACCACAAAGGTCAGCTGATATGTTATTTAGGAATTACATCTATAATGGATTACCATATGAAATAAATCAACAAAATATAAATAAAAATATAAATGATAATATTGCAGTATCATTTGAGAATTATAATAAAAATATACTGGACGAATATAATAGAAATATATTGAAATATTATAATAGAAATTTAAAGAATTATCGAAATTCATCTTTTGATAATATATGTACAAGATATAATAATAATAATAATATTTATAATAATAATAAGAAGAAGAATGATAATATTAATAGTTCTTTTCAATTTAACAATCAAGAGGAACTTATGAAATTTTATAGTAATAATAATAGAAATGTAAACGATTATGTTGTTAAAACAAGTAATATAACACAAGCAGATAATATATGTGCTCAGCAAAAAATTAATATTCCTATGTATAATAAAACCGTTTTATTAAAATCATCGCCAAATAGTGAAAATACTTATAACAAGACATTATCAAATATTTTGAAAAAAGAACCAAAAAGAAATAGTATGTTTTCTTTTAATTCTTCTGATTTTTTTAAAGATTTTGGGAAATTAAAAAAAAACCTTGTAGGGAAAAAAAATAAAAAAATAAATAAAGATATTATAATAAATGGAAATATATTTAATAGTAAAATAAAAGATAATAATACATCAAATACAAAAAGTGAAGGGAATAGTACTCTTAGTAAAATTTACAATTTTATATTTCCATCAAGTGTAAGAAAATTACAAAAGAAAAAACAAAAATTACAAGTAATAGAAGATAAGGAAAAAAATTTAGATAAAACCGTTATAATGCCCTTACAAAATAAAATAATATATTTAAATGATGCAAATATAGCAAATGATAAATTAAAACATTCCTTTGAAAATTATAATTACCATCAAACGGATATACCTTTTGTAAGTGTAGCAAATTATATGAATCAAGATTTAAGAAAAAATGTAAGGAGTTATTCATCCTTCGACGTTAAGGAAAGAATATCACCAATGGTAATACGAAAAGATAATATTAACAATAATAATAATAATATTAACAATGACAATAATAATAATAATAATAATAATAAAAATGACATTATAAATAATGGTAATATTAACAAAACTGTTGATAATAATAATATAAATAATTGTAGTAATAATATGAGGACAGCTGTAAAGAATACACAAAAATTATCAACACAAAAAAATTCACTCCTTAATGATAAACATCATACATATCATGAAAAATTAGTAACCAACATTTATCAATTTACTGGAGGTCATTCACAAAAAAGTTGTAATATTAAAAATCAAAATGTAAAAGAAGAAAAAATAAATAACACAGAAATGTCATATATTAATAATACATCATATAATGATTATACTAATATTCCAAATGTAGAAACATATATGCATTCTGAAAAAAGTAATAATTTAGAAAACAAACAAAGTGACAATATAAACGAAAATGAAAAAGATAAAAATTTTAATAATACTGATAAAAAAAATAATGATGAAAATAATATCATAAAACATAATGAAATTGAAAATCATAATGAAGTAGTACAAATGAATAATCAAACAACAGAACAAGAAAGTCATAATAAATATATAAAAACTTTAAATAATATAACAGGAATAGATCCAATAAAAAAAAATATATACAATACAGTTATGAATATAAATGATAAGAATGATATGAATAAACAAGATTATAATTATAGTACTATAATTCAAAATAATTATATTAACAGTTTAGATGAAAACACAAATACATCTTTACATATGAATAAAAAACATGATGATATATATCAAAATTTTATATCTAATATTGATACTAATGTGCCATGTGTATATGTAAATAAATATATAAATAATATTTTTCAAAATAATAATCCATCAAATGTTACAAATAATATTAACACATTTAATATGAATATATCACCAATAAATATTGATGAAAAAATTAACAATTTGGATAATAATATTAATTATGAAAATATTGCAAAAAAAAATAATATGATTAATAATAATTTATTATATATAACAAAAGAAAAAATTGATTATATGCTTAACAATTCAACAAATTATATAGAAAATTTTAATAATAATTATCACATTATAAATCCTTCATTATTATATATCCATAACAATAATAGTAATAATAATAATAATAATAATAATAATAATAATAATTATAATAATAATAATTCGAATAATCAACATACAAATAATTTCAGCAAACCTAATTTTTTAGATAAATTTTTTTATGAAAAAAAAGTAGAAAGTATACAACCACATCATTTAAATCAATATTATTATAATAATAAAAATGTAAAATATAATCCTTCAGATATTAATAAATTAGAAAATAAATATATTAATAAATTTCCTAATCAAAATGAAAATACACTTTTTAATTTTACGACACATAGTGATAACATAACAAATAATAATCTAAATAATATAGATAATATATTATTATTTGATAAAGCAATAAGAGATCAATCTATTTATTACAATAACAATAAAGTAGAGGAACAAACCAAAAGTGTAATGAATACGACCAGTCCTTCCATAAATCTATTAAAGAATAATTATGAAGATAATAATAAAAGTAATTATGTACATTCAATTGTATCTATAACAGATAAAGATAATTCAATATATGCAAAAAGTAAATATCCTCAAGTAGTAACTACAAATATTGAAAAAAGAGAAGATACCATCAACAAAAAGGATGAACAAACTATTTTTAATAATAACAATATTAATAATAATAAAGATGATGTTATATCTATGGGTAAATGCTTCCAACATGATATTCAAAATACAAATCAAATTAATAATAAAATAATTAGTGATATATCACAAAGTGAAGAACAAAACTTAACAAATGAAAAGTGCTTAGACAAAAATAATAGTGAAAATAAGAAAAAAAATAAAAGCGTGAATTACGATATGGATGAAATAATGTCACTAAAATGTAAAGTTTATGATGAATTGGATACATGCCTTAAATGTATAAACAAGTTGACTAAAAATAAAAAGTTATATGAACAATTAAAAAAATATAAACATAAGCTGGATAAAGAAAAGAAAACAAAAAAGTTATATGAGGAATCTACATCTGAAAAAACGGGTTCCTATTACACTATGAAAGATTCGTACATATCATCATTATTGTGTAATGAAAATAAATTAAATCATATATTAAATAAGGGTGACATAAAATTATGTGATGATAAACATATTTTATCTTACAACAATAAAAATAAAAATAATAATATGAATGATATTAATAGTATTAATCATATTAATCATATTAATAATATTAATATTTTAAATCATAAAAACGATCAAAATAATAACCTTTTCCTAGCTAGTGATAATACAGAAAGTGTTACTTACAATATGAATAGAAATAGAAAATTATGCGATAACAATTTGAAAGTATCCAAACATGTTTTATATAAAGATTCGAAAGGTACTGATAGCACAGGAACAAATTTTTATGATGATTATAGTATGTCTTATGAAAAATCATATATAGATAATATTGAAAAAAAAGAAAAAATAAAAAATAATATAAATATATCTGATAAATATTTCTTATCTGAAACTGATTCTCCATATATAGGAAAAAAAAAAGCTTTAATGATTACATTAAATTATAATGGTTTATTAGAAGGATGTGTAAATGATACTATAGATATGTGTGATCATTTAATGGAAAATTTTGGATTTAATGAATTTATATTATTGAATGATTGTAATTTATGTTATAGAAATTTTGTTACACAAAAAGCAAATAAAAAAAATATATTAAGTAATTTATATAATTTTATTGTTAATTCAAATAATGGAGATATATTATTTTTTTATTTTTGTGGTTATTCTATAAAATTGATAGATTCTAAATTTACAGAAAATTATAATTTTGCTTTACTTCCTCAAGACCATTCAAAAAATAATTATATATATTCAAATGAAATATTTAATATAATAAAAAAATTACAAGGAGGAAAACAATTATGTATTATATTTGATACTACATATACATCCTATTTTGTTCCAGTACCTACTTCCATAACATATAATAAAAATATGAACACAACTGAAATATATAAATATAATAATTTTTTCTCTAATCAGAAATATTTAAAATCATTAAAAACCTTTGGAAAAATTAGAGATAGACATGTTGATTCGGTTTTTATTGAAAATATTAAAAAACCATTATTATATGAAATTTATAAAAAGGAAAATGATGATAGTACAAATGATAAAATGATGCTTGTTCCATCTATTTTTTTCTTTTCTCCTGATTGCAATGATAGAAATGATTTTGAATTTTTAATAAAAAACAAAGTCAGAGGTAATAAACAAACAGATATGATAAAATATATATATAATATATATGTATATATATTTAAGCATATTTGTATATTTCTTTTCATTTATATTATATTATATTTTATATATTATTATTATTTTTTTTATTTATTTCCCCTTTTTTATAACCCATTTTAGGTTTATTGACATACTGCATAGGTAAAGCGATCGAATTGCTCAAGAAGGATTTTTCTTATCATGATTTGTTTGTTGCTGCTTCTCAAATATTAATTGATATAAAGAAGGACTATAATTTGAAATATGTAAAATTTAAACTCTCCTTTTTAAATGAGTATTCACCAGATGACATAAAATTTTTATCACATGAAAGTCTTTTCTTAAAAAAAAAACTACAACTAGATGAACCTTTATGGAAACCCTCTTTAAAATTAAACAATTTAAAACAATGTATCCAAGATATTTGTGATATGGATGAAAGGAAAATGTTAAAAAGTTCAAAAAAAAAGTGTTTGCTAATTTTTATAAAGGATATTAAATTTTATACCAACAAAAATATAGATACAAAAATTGAGTACTTTGTAAGTTGCTTTATTAAAGCGAAGAATGTCAACATATTATGTGTCAGGTAATATATAAAAAAAAAAAAAAAAAAATATAAAAGCATATCCCACTTAAATTACGAATATTAATATATATATATTTATGTGTTTGTATATTTTATTTGTAGACGTAATAATACAAAAGAACAAAAAATTGTTCAAGATAAAATATTTTTCTTAGAGTACGTTACATTGAATGTAACCGATATGGTAAGAAAGACAAAAGTGATATATATTTAAAAAAAATAAAAATCCTATATTCATTTAACATTAATAATGTATGAATATATTATTTTTTTTTTTATGTACAGGAAAATGCCAATATTTATATAGAATTGTTTAAGAAAAAAAAGAAAAATTATTTTGTAGCAAGGAGTATATTTAATATAAGGTATATATAAATATAATTATATATAACTATTTGCAGTACTTATATTTGATAATCTCATCAACTATATTTCATTTTATTATTTTTTTTTTTTATAGAAATGTGAATGGAAAATTCTCTCTTTCGGACGAAAAAGTATTTATACAAAAAAAAAATAATAAAATATATCTATAAGATGATATAAATTTATGTAAATTTTGGTATGTAATATGCATATATATATGTATATTTTTTTTTTTTTCCTTTTTAGAAAAACATTATTGGAATTATCGATTTGAATATCAAGTGTGTTTCCTAAGGATATTTGTTCTTTATTAATTTTCACCCTATCTTTAAATTTTTATGTTTAATATTTGTTTTATTTATATATAAAATGATAATCTTTAATTTGCATAATTAAATAATATGTTGTTTGTATTATTGCATATATGTGTAACCATAATTATTTAAATATCACCATTATATTTGTAAACATATATATATATATATATATATATATATATATATATATATTTTAGTTTGTTTTGTTTTCAATATTATTGTTTGAATAATGATTAATATATTTTTGCCATTTTATTATCCGCCTTCACTTTTGTATTTAATTATTATTATAAAAAGTATAATAATATTTTTTAATAAATCCGTTATATTTTTTTATTTTTTTTGTCCATTTTTTATAAACAAAAAAAGTTTTGAAATAAAATAATTTGTTTTAAAAAAAAATTTATAATATTTGTATTGTTAAAAAATATATAGATTTCTTGAAAATTATCTTTTAATAGATAATGTAATACCTATTTGGATAAATAAATAATGTTCATATATCATTATATAAACAAGTCCAAAAAATAACAATTTTATTTTAAAAAATGTTGTAATTATTCAAAGTTGTATTATTTGTTAATTAAACATATGTAATAAAAAGAAAAAGAAATTATAAGGTAAAAAAAAAGTTCCCTTTTGACAAATGATAAAACAAAAAAAAAATAAATAATAAAATAAACCAAAAATATTAATAAGTATAATAATATATATATATATATATATATATTTTTAAAAACACATGGGTAATAGAGATTCCTCAATATTTCGTAGAATTTCTCGAACCTTTGTTAATATATTTTCCTCTTT
This sequence comes from Plasmodium sp. gorilla clade G2, assembly GCF_900097015.1. Taxonomy (NCBI): domain Eukaryota; phylum Apicomplexa; class Aconoidasida; order Haemosporida; family Plasmodiidae; genus Plasmodium; species Plasmodium adleri (nom. inval.). The sequence goes on from NC_041706.1 coordinate 1,476,884, forward strand.
ACATATAATTTCCCTATTATCCATGTCAACAAAAACTTGAACATCATTATTATTATTATCCTTTACATTGAATTTTAAGATTTCATTTATTTCATCATGTTGTTTTATGTCAACAGATATAATTTTAGAAATATAATCAAATATAATTTGATCATAAGAGAAGACATTAATCTGCTCATCCATATAATTATTATTTGTATTAGAATCTTCAACATTTTGATCTTCACATACATTATTATTATCATTAAAATTCTGTGAATTTTGATTATCATTATTTTTTAGATTTATTTGTTCTTTTTTTTGAATCATTTGTAGCGTTTTTTCTTTTAAGAATTCTTTTGAGATTCTCTCCACATTAGTATAGTTTTCTTCAACATAAGATATAATCATTTGGTATATATTATGATCAGTAAGCACATCTGCAATAGGTATAGAATTTTGATTTTTATACATAGTTTCTAAAAATTCAAGAATTAAGAAATTAATACTGTCTGCTATTAAATCATTTAATGGACTTGATAACCAATTAATTTTAATAATTTTATCATCTTTACAATATATAATTTTTATATCTTTTACAATAATAAGATTATCCTCCATATATGTTTCTTCATATACATTAATAATTACATTATATAACAAATCAAACCTATACGGATAGCTTATATTGATAGTTTGATCAATCATAGCTGTTTTTAAATTTGTATATTCATAAATATCATTAGGATAAATCATAATAGGTATATTTTGTGGTTCTGTAATTATAATTCCTTCAATTTGGTTATATTCATTATGTTTCTCATTTGCAATATTATCATTCGTATTATATTTATCATGTTCATCAACTTTATTTTTGTTCTTATCTAGAATGTGTAAATTTTCTTCATCATTATTTATATCATCCATTTCATTCTTTACAGATATATGTTCATCATTAGCTAGCATTTTCTCTTTTTTCATTTTTAATCCTTCTAACTTGATTTTTTTATTAATTTTTTTAATATGTTCAGATAATTTTCCTAACGAAATAACAGAATCATTTTGTTCAAAATGGAAAGACAATTTCTGTAAAAGTTCAGGAGTAAAAACAGATAAATATTGTTTTTCTTCTATTAATTTATTTTTCAATCGATTTAATTCATTTTTATCACCATGCACCAAAACAACATTAGGACATTTTAATTTTTCTATAAATGTTTTGGTTTGATTAAAATCTGAGTGAGCACTGAAGGATATTTGTTCAAATCTACATTTTCTCTTTACAACTTTATCATTTATTGTTACAAATTCTGGTTCAGTTTTTAATTCATCTGCTAGGGTACCTTTAACTGTATACCCTGTTAATATAACACCACTTTTTTTATCTGAGGCAATAATATTAAAAATATTTTTTGATATACCATTTTGTAGCATACCAGGAGAAGCCATAATAACACATGGGTTATTGTCTTGATATAAATAACTAGATATTGATTCAAGTGATTTAGCATATTTTACATATTTAAAATTAAATGGATTTTTTCCTTCATTAACAACTTTCTTTACAAATTCCCCACATAAATTTATAAATGTTTCATAAATACATAATGATTTAGTTGCCATCGAAGATATATAAAAGATTGGAATATTTTGTAAATGTTTATTTTGATCCCAGTGTTCTTCTAATATAAGTAATAATTCTTGAGCTCTACCTAGAGCAAAGACAGGTAATAATACTTTTCCTTTATTATTTATCATACTTGTTAATATATTTAAAAATCGTATTTCTCTTTTTTTTCTATCATCATGAACTTTAATACCATATGTACCTTCACATATTAATACATGTACATCAATATTTGGTATTTCAGCTATTGGAATATGTCGATCAATTTCTCTACTATAATCTCCTGTATATAAAAAACGAATATTATTTATTTCAACTAGAAACATACAGGCACCTATTACATGTCCTGCACGATAAGCTGTAAATTTAACATTTGGAAATTCAAAATTCTGATGGAAATTTAACGTTTCTATTAAATCCATAGTTTTCTCTATATCATTTTCATCATATAATACATTATTATTACCATCAACATTATCATTATTTTCAAACATATCATCTTTATCATCCATATTTTCATCACTTGAATATTCATTAGATAACAACATATTCCCATTATTTAATCCATTATCATCTTCACCACCTTTCTTATTTTTGCTCATCTTATTCTTATTCACAACATTTATATATTTCTCAATACGTGCATAATCATTCCATAATAAATAGCAAATACTTTTTGTTGCTTCAGTCATAAATATACGACCTTTAAATCGTGTTTTATTAATTAAATATGGTAATGCACCACTATGATCCATATGAAAATGAGTAATTAAGCATAAGTCAACTTTGGATATATCATAAGCATCATAAATAGGTAAACAGCCTATACCCATAAAAGCTGGATGAATTCCACAATCAAGCATAACTGATGTTTTATCACTTTCTATAATAACGCATGACCTACCTACTTCACTAGCCCCCCCTAGGCACACTATATTTATATTACTCATGTTTATATATTTAAATTAAAAAAAAAAAAAAAAAAAAAAAAAAAAAAAGAGAAATTATAATAAAAGGTACACATAAATATATATATATATAAATCTTTTTTTCTATTTGTTTCTTTTTATTTTTTAGTCATTTCATTTTTAATATATCATTATGTTTTATTCTTAACATGGTCTCTTTTACAATTGAAAGTTAATATTGTATAAATCCTACAACATGTTATAAATATATATATATATATATATATATTATATTTTTGTTTCATATTTCTTATATACAATAATTTTTTGTGCTCACACTTTTTTTTTTAATTTCAAACACTTCCATTATTATTATTATTATAAGAATAAAAAATATATAATTATATAAATATATACATATAACAGTTTTTACCAAAATTAAATATTTTTAAGGTATTATTTTTTTTTTTTTCTCATAAACAAATTTATTAGTATGAATCTATTATATATTTAATATTAAATAATCTATTTTGATATTTTATTATTTTTCTTTTAAGTAACATACAAAAAAAAGAAAAAAAATTATATATCATTATATAATTTTATAATATTTCATATTAATTTTAAAAAAATATATGGAAGCCCCTACATTTTTTTTTTTTTTTTTTCTACATTTAAAAAATAAGTTCATGATTACATATTAAAAAAAATATTATATATAATATATACTATAATTTTGTAAGTACAATTTATATATAACATATCGACATATATATATTATATATATATATATTACTTATTATTTTTAGGAAAAAAAGAATGCCTTTTTTTTTATTTTTTTTTATATATTTTAAAAGAGCATACCAAACATATATGTGGTACGTGTTCTTCTATATAATATAATATAATAAATTTTTATGAAAGAAAAAAAAAAATTAAAATATAAACAACATTCTCATTTGTTATAATTTATTATTTTTTTTTTTTTTAATATTCACAGTTTTTGTAAAATAAATATTTTATAAAAGTCTATATTTTTTTCTTTCTTTCTTATCGTCAGATATTTTTAAAATAATAAATATATGTTATATATTTATATTTAATTTATTTTTGGTATAGTTTTATTTTTTTTTTTTTTATTTTTTTTTTTTCTTTAAATTATTATATAAAAATTTATAACCCTTTTAAAAGAAATAATCTTATTTAGAATATATAATTTGAATCTTGTATAAAAATAATATTAATATATATATTATACATATATATATTATTTTTTTCACAAGGGAATATAAAATAAATGGAATTATTTTTATATATATTTATTTTTTATACAATTTCTTATTTTCATACTTTTAAGTGATAGAATACCTGTTTATTATATATTAATATTTTATGGATATAGTTAGAAATTTATAGTATTACTTTATTATTTGTGTTTTATTATATAATAGGAAGAAAAAAAGGTTGAGGAATATTTTAATACATAATTACATAATATTTACTATATAAATTAAATGGATATAAATAAATATTAACAATTATATTAATAAAGAGAAGCACGTTGGATATTTATTTATTTGTTTTTAAATAAAATGAAGAACATATATATTAAAAAGTTATTTTTTCATAATAAATAAATAAATATATTTATATATATATATATATATATATATATATATATTATCACAAGTGAAGCATTATTTTGATATATAAGTTTTGGAAGCACAGTATATAATAATCATAATTAGATTTGAGTATATATAAAAAATAAAATATTATATTCTTAAACAGTTTGAATTAAACCAAATATATAAATATATATATATATATATATATATATATATATATATATATATATATATTTTTATTCATATTTATATTCCTTATTGTATTTTATTATTTTATTTTTTTTATTGATTCCTTTTTTTGTGTGATAAGTATGAAAACGTTCAAATTTAGTAAAGAAAAGCTAGCCAAAGAAAAAATCGAAAAGGGCTTACATTATGAAGCTCATCAGTTAGTAAAATCCATTATAAATAGAAAGTTACAAAAGAATCAAATAGGAAATTGTATAAGTATAATATTTTATTTTTCCTTAAAATTTGCCAATGCAGAACAGTATGTTTTATTGTGTGATTTAATGTATCAATGTTGTGTTATATTAACACAACATGATATAGAATTTAATTTAGAATATGCAAATAAAATTATCGAGATTTTTCAAAAATGCCCTCCAAATTCAACAGAAGAAAAATATAAATTTATGAATAAATCCATATTATGGTCAAAAACTGAAGAAAATGTATATGGTTATTTAGAATTTCATAAAGTAATAGGTTATGCTTATTTTGAAGATAAACAATATAGTTTAGCACATAATCATTTTATTTATTTAGATGATAATGATATATTATATGAAACTATATGTTTATGGAGAAAAGAAGCTTATCCTAGTGAATGTCATTTTTTTGTATTAAGAACTATTTTGTGCTTATTAGTACTTGATAAATTTGATCAAGCCTTAAATCTAATTAATATGTTCGAAACAAATTTAAATAGACAAGATGTACCCTTACCTATTCAACTAGCATATCTAATCACTTCATCATGTATATATAAAAGTTTGGCATTATATGAAGATGTCAAATATAAATATAGACTTATATTAAATTATGACCCAGATTTTCAAAAATATATTAATATTATTGATGCAGCTGTTTTTAATAAGAAAAAGCATAACTTGTTCAGTATGTTCCAAAACATATTTGCATAAAAAATTTAAATACAAAAAAAGATAAATTGTTAGGTTTATATATCAATTATGCATTAATATATATATATATATATATATATATATATATATATATATATATATGTGTGTATATTTTATTTATTTATTTTTTTTTTTGACCTTAAAGGGAAAAGTATAAACAGATGAAAAAAAAAAAAAAAAAAAAAAGAAGGATCATCAAAAATATATTAATTCTTTTTGGTTACATAATCTGACAATATATATATATATATATATATATATATATATATACAATGTATTTTTTTTTTTTTTTTTTTTCTTCTTTTTTTTTAGTATTTCCACAGTGGGATATAATATATATTTTTTTAGATATGCTTCCCTACTTATATAAAATATTTTAAAGCCCACATAAATAGATATATATATTCATGTTGATGTGTGCTTATTTAATATGACTAAATTGGTAATATAATAAATCATTTATATTATATATGTTTATATATATATTATTCGTATATATTTTTTACTTTTTTATTTATATTTTATAAAAACCCCTTTTTTAATACATATATGTATATATATATATATATATATATATATTTGTTAATTTATTCATTTTACTGAATTATTATAACTTTTTGTTGTTTTAATAAAATTTTATGATGTAATCAATCATATCTTTTTTGAACTAATGAAAACTTTTTTATTTATTTCAATTTTGTTTAATTTTAAAAAATAAGAAAATAAGCTAGCATTTTCAAAAGTGTAAAATGAAATATAATAAAAAATATATACTATTCATATATATATATATATATATATATATATTTTTATTACACTATATTATTTTATATTATTTTTTTTTTTAACATGTTCTCTGTTCATATTTTTCTCCGTATGGGTTATATAAATTTAATCATATAAATGTAAATATACATATAATATATGTATATTTAATATATAAATTATTTTTTTTTATAAATTTCGCAAATAAAGCATATGCTTAAAACAAAAAAAGAAAATAATTTTCTTCAAATAGTATGAATGTGTATATTAATTATATATTATATATATAATACATTTATGAAATAATTAGGAATTCAAATAGAAGTATTATACATAATATTATAAAAGGAAAAAATACAATTTATAATATACATCTACTATTATATGTATATATAATTTATTTTTATTTTATAAATGTCTATTTTTTATATGGAATCATTAATTATAAACGTTAAAATAATGAATAATTAAATTGCTTTTTATTTTATTTTTATATGAATAAATATACTCTCTTCATATTTTACAAACAATAAAATATGACAAGCATTTCTCATCTGTTGTATTTGATATAATTCTTATTTATGTTATAAATTTATATAAAGGATATATATAACTCAGCGAGTTTTTTTTTTTTTTTTTTTTTTTTTTTATATTCCTTTTGATAATACTTTATGAAAATGGAAATAGTTGGAGATATAAAAGATTCGATTGTTAACGAAAATGATTTAATATTTTATTACAGTAAATAAATATGAAAAATATATATATATATATTTATTTATTTTATATGAAATTTTTTTTTTTTTTTTTTTGGTCTGATAATAAAAAATTATCCTTTTTTTTACAGGGAGTTTATGTCCAATAAATGATTTATATAACTGGTTAAATTATAAAAATGGTATAAGAACAAGACTTACAATAAAATTTTTAATATATATATGGAATTGTATGAATATAATTGTTTGTTTGACTTAATGTATTATAAAGAACCTTATGTTATTCATAATTCATTGATGTAATAATAATATTTATATAATATATATATTTATATTTATGTATATAATTTTTTATATAATCTTTAATATAGATACTAAGGGTAAATATACCAAATTAAATGATCCCCATTTTTTTTCGAAAAGGGAATTTTCATTCACATGTAAAAAAAGTGATCAAGGAAAAGAAGAGATTTATATAAGATGGCAGGTAATAAAGACAAAATATGAAAGAAGTTAAAATATAAAATAAAATCAAAAAAATGTCTGTATTTTAAAAAATTATTCTATATATATATTTCTATATATATATATTATATATCTATTTATATACTTCATTCTTTTAGTCCTTTAATAACCCTGAAGAATTTAAAAATAAATTATTATCCGATCTTGTACCTATAAAATTTGATATTGGAGCTATTTATAATTTTCCTGTTTCTCAAAAAGATCAAAAAGGAGATATTTTTCTACCAGTCCAAAAAGTATTTATCAAAAAAAAAATAAAATAAAATAATAAAACAAAGTGAATGATTGAATGAATGAAATTATTTATTTTTTATTACGAATTATATATTTTAATATTTTATTTTAATT
>NC_041706.1:1487024-1537024 GCF_900097015.1 Plasmodium sp. gorilla clade G2
TTCCTTATAAAAAATAAGTAAAATTAAATTGAAATGTGATTAGATTAAAATGTTTTCTTGGAGAAACAAAAATATATATATTTCTTTATAGATAATCCTTATATAAAATTTAGGAATATACGTAATATTTCATATATATTATATATATATATATATATATTAATATGTTTTATAATATAGGTAAAAAGTATTTACTATATTTATTTTTTCCTATGAAATATAATGTATAAATGCCTAGTACATCTATTAAAAGGAAGACTATTATATTCCTATATTTCTTCATATATTTATACTATATATGAAGTTCAAAAATAATTTTTTTTATATATTTATTATCCAAATATTTCAGTATAAATATATATAATATTTCTTTTGATGATTATTGATTTTATGGACATAAATGTATGTTATATGGGTCTGTAGAATGTAATAGTATATATGCTTAATAATATTATTTTATTTTATTTTTTTTTTTTATTTAAAAAAAAAAGTATATCACAAGATACACACACAAATTTATATTATATATATTTTATTAAACAATTATATTATTTTTTCAAGAATGATTTTTTATATTAAGCTTTAAATTATTTATCAGCTGTGTGACTTATATGTGTACTCATAATTCAATATAAATATTCCTAGGAAAAAAAAAAGGAAATAATAAAAGACAAAGGATAATATATATATATATATATATATATATATATATATATTATGCGTATATTATGAACACTTTAATAATATATATATTTCTATAAATTTGAGCATAATATTTTAATATTACGAAATTATTGAATTAGACATATATTATTTGTAATATATATATAATACAATTATTTATAGTTTATAGGTTCTTTTCATGTTCATGTCTTTTTTTTTACAATCTTCTTTTTATTATTGATTTATTATTTCTTATAATTTTAATTTTTCCTTTTCTATTTTTGCTTAATTTATTTTAATTTTTTTTTTTTTCACACAATTAAAAATTATTTATTTATTATATAAAGGAAAAAAGGAAAAATTTTTTCTTTTCAAAGTTTCTATAAAAAAAAAAATTTTCATATTATCTTAAAATGAAATTATATTTTAATTATTATTTTAATATATAATTATATATTTTATATATTTATATTCATAATATCATAAATATAATAGATAAAACAAAATGTATATATAATATAATATATTACAAGATATATAGTACGTTCATATGTCTTTACATAGTAATAATATTTTTATGCCTGTTATTATTTGTACACACACATATAGACATTATAATCATATTATATATATATATATATATTATATATGTGATATTAAAAATATAGTACAAAAATAGAATTATATAACATGAAAGTATACTAAACATAGTGATATAAAATATAATGATATTAAATAAAATAGACAAATACATATTATATAAACATTTATATGTAATATTTCGAACTATATATCTATATATCAATGTATTAATTAAATATTTTACTTATTTTCTGTAATGAGCATATAATTATCATATAAGGGAAAAAAATAAAAATTAGTAGTAAAACTATTATAATTATAGGAAGTACTAATATGTTTTAACATATTTTATGTATAATATATAAAACAACATATCAAATCATATGTATTATGTATTATATTATGTATATATATTTCTAATCATGTACTATTATGTAGATTTCTTGTATAATATCTTTGATAAATTATAAAAATATAACTGTATTTATAAATGAAGTAATAAACACTTATTCGACATATATATATATATATATATATATATATAGTATGTTTATAATTTTTTTCATTTTATAATATAAATTATAATATATAAATTTTAACTCAATATATATAGTATATACCTTTATATAATTATATTTTAATACATATATTATACATTATAATTTTTTCCAAGCACATATATTTTATTAGCACATTATAGAATGTTAATATCTACTTTATTTATACATAAATTATTTTTCAAATAAAGACTATCATATAATCTTCCATTTTTTATGAGTCTACATATACATCATCTATTCATATTATATTTCATTTTAGTTATATAAATATTTTATAGCAACAACATTTATAATAAGTATACATCTTTAAGAATATGTAGTATTTTTATTTATATATAATTTGATAGTCCAATATAAAGTATATATCTTATAATTATTTTATCGTTTATATATTTTAACTAAATATACAGAGTTTAATTATTACAATATATATATATATATAATATCCTATAAATTAATATAATTTTATATTAGTATCTGTTATTTTAATTCCTATATTTATATTTATATTATATACATTTCATATAATGTCTTTTTTTCATATTACACATATGTTTTTAATATTTATATAAATATAATATTATAGAATTTTTTATATGTATGCCTACCCCATCTTATGATATTTTAATTATATAAGCGTATTTTGGGGAAGTATAATCTATATATAATATGTACCAATAAATGTATGATTTTCATATGATAGATTGAATTTATTTATTTATTTTTTTTATTTCATCAATATATATAATATACAATATATATCTTTAATAACTACTATATTTTTGTATTTATTCATACGTCCTTTATTTTATATTTATAATTATACGTTTATGGTATATTATTTTTAGATAGAATATTAAATTATAAACTAATATTTAAACATATAATTGTGTCCAACAATTTATATGTAAATTTTTTTTGCATATTACATACGTTATTCTTATAATAAAATCACTTTATTCTCTCTCTCTCTCTCTCTCTCTCTTTTTTTTTTTTTTTTTTTTTTTTATTATTTTCCCCTTCTTTAATATTATGGAGGATTTCACTAATTACAAGGAAATGAATTCATATCCTGATGGGACATATATAATGCCTAATAAGATGGAAAATATGTATTGCTGTAATATGGATACCACTCCTAATTTTGATGAAAAATATTACAACACAGAATACGTGCTTCCTAATAATATGTCTATGCCTATGTGGAATAATTACAATTTAAATATTTCTAATTATAATAGTGGCCCACAAATTTCCGAGGAATTAATCCAGAATCAATTATATTCAACAATGGATGATCCTTCTGTAAGAAACACAAATTATGGAACCTTAAATTTAAGAATGTGTAACAAGGACAGGATATTCAATGCAAATAATGAAAGATATGGAAATGTACATGAAAATAGTATGATTAGGTATCAACGCTCTGATATGAATAATAATGCTCCAAGGATTAATCGCAGATCAGATTTTCCTAGAAATAATTGTCATGCGAAAAAAAATTTTAAAAAAAATATGCTATATGATAGATATAATAGGACAAGAAGAGAACCCCCATTTAATATGGATATGTATGGAAGAAATCCGAATAGGAATTTTTCCTGTAATTGTTTATATATTTATAGGAAGATTTACAAAAATAGATATGATGTTGTTGAAATGAAACAAGTACATAGCGAATTAATATATCTCATTATCAAATATCTATACTATGAGAGAATATTACCTGAAGCTAATGAAATAAAAAGAAAAATTAATAAATATTTTCCAGATTGTTCTATATTGAATAACAACTTCATTAATATTTGTAAAGACGATATACTAGATATATTTTATACGATCAAAAATGACTCACAGGAAAAAGAAGATAAAAAATCAAAAAACTATTACAAAAAAACATATAATAATGAAAATACATGTATTTATATTAAAGGAATTTCCAGAGATTATTTCATCAATCCTAATGATGATAATGAAAATATATCTTCTTATATTCCATTAATCTTTATTCATATCATTGATAGATTTAGACTTCAATCCAGTAAAATCGAAAAAAATAAAATAAAATAATAAAATAATAAAATAATAAAAAAATATATGTATATGTGAATGACTATATTGTTTGTACATATATATATATTTTTACATTTAATTAAAGTTGTTTAATATATGTTAAAAAAATGGAAAAGAAAAAAAAAAAAAAAAAAATGAGTTATAAATATATATATATATATATATATATATGTATATATTTATTTAACATTTAAAAAAATTATATTTTTTATTATTTTTGATAAATAATATTTTGAAAAAATATTTAGCTGTACATATAATATATAATTACACACAAAATTTAATATACTATATATACACATTTGCACTTTTCATATGTTACACGTTTTTACAACATCAATATATAGTAATTTGTTTTTACCTATGTATTATTTAACGGAAAAAAAAAAAAAAAAAAAAAAAAGAAAAAACAACTCAATAGTTTTTGTGGTTTTTTTTTTTTTTTTTTGTTTTTTTTTTTTTTTCATGTACTTACATTATTTGTTGTGTTATATATATATGAAATATATCTATGTACATACATATTTAAATATATACATATATATATATATATATATATATATATATATATATTTATTTTTTATTTTTTTTTTAGATGATAATAACCACAAAGGAGGAAGATATATCCTAGCGGAGACCTTAAAACACACAGGACCCTATATTTTCAGGACAATGAAATTAGGAAGGATTATACATATATTACAAAAATGCATAGATTTGAATATTTTATCCTATTTTAATAATAACATTATTCCTATATTTACTTCCACATCCATTTCCAAAACTTATGTATCCAGATTGCATGTTAATCAAACACCTGCCTTGAAAAACCATAAGGAAAATTCAATTAACTTAATAAAAAGTAGGATTAGTTATTTATTATATAGTTTTTCAGAGGATAAAACAAAATCCAAAGGTAGTCCATAAAAAAGAAAAAAAAAAATTAATCCTTATTATTATAATAATAAATATAATTATGATTAATTAAATATATGGATAAAAATATATATAATATAGGTGCAAGTATATAAAAATAATATTAATATACTAATGTATTTATATTTTTTTTTATATATTTAGGATTTTCCCTTAGCAGATTGCCCTTAATATACAAAAATGTGTACAAGGAAAGTATAAATATCGATCAAATAGGATATTCAAAATTGACGGAATTTATTAACAATGAGATGAGTGATATCTGTTACATTTCGACTCAACATAAGTTTCAGTGCATATTGTTGCCTGTTATGGAAGATGTACAATAAAAAAAAAAAAAACATATAAATATAATATTTTTGTCATATATCTTTATATATATATATATACATTTATATTTAATTTTTCATTTGTATATTTTTGTAGGAGCAAAAACACAGAGATAAGAATGCAAAGTTAAGAAAAGAAGAGGAATTAAAGAAATCCTTAGAGTACATCAAAAATTATAGATGGGAACGTTGTATATCCTATTTGCATTATTCCAACCGCTTAAAAGATATGAATATAAAATTTGAATTGGAATATAATTATTATAACCCTACTTTAGAGAAGTTAAAAAAGGATATGTATTTTTATAGCGAAGAGGAGGATAATCAACAAGGAAATATAAAAAATGAGAAACAAAATAATAAAACAAATGACATACCTCTATTATTACCTTTGGATGTATTCAATTTACCATCAACTTATGATATGTATGATTCATATTATAAATCTTCCACATATTATAGTAAAGACGAAAATGAAGATAAGGCAAAGATTAAATTTCCTGATAATTCGCAAAACAAATATGATATTATGTATGATTTTAAAAAATGCGAAAATACTAACATATCTGTGGAAGAATCAATTAATTTAAATCATATGTATTATAACTTTCCTTCTTCATATTACGTCTTCAACTATTTATTTAATGATTATGTGGAAGATTTAACTGTGGTAGATCCAATAAGAATACAATCAAAAACTTAGAAAATGTACCATAAGAGAGGTAAAATAAATACATAAATAAATATAAAAAAAAGAAAAAATAAAAATAAAAAAAAAATAAATGAATTTGCTTGAGCGTCATAATTAACATATCATTGTATTGTGACTGCTTAAAATGCAAGATGAATTATTTTTTTTCTTAAATTGTTTATTATTTTTATTTGATTTTTTTCTACATTTATACAAAAAAAAAAAAATAAAAAAAAAAATAAACAAATATATATATATATATATATATATATATATATATATAAAATAATAAATAAATAATATTTTTATAATATATTCATATGATGATTTACACAATGATAATATAAATATATTTACATATGTATTTAAAATTTCGACCGAATAATAAATTGATTTTTTACATTTTTTACACATAAATATGAATTGATTTTTTACATTTTTTACATATAAATATTAATTTTTTATTTTTCCATTTTTCACATATAAATATAATTATTTATTCATTTTTATTTATTCTATTAATACAAGCATAAGTTATGTAGCTCTTACAGCAACAACATATAATGAACACAAAATTTTTTTCCCCCCTAACTTTAATATTATTCTATATTATCTTAAAAAAAGAAATACATATATTGAATGACATATATATTTTTTTTTAATTATAAATGGGATATATATTTAATACAACTATAAATTGTATATTTGTTAATAAACAAAACGATACCCATATGTATAATTTAATTGAGACCATTAAATAATTTAAAATTTTAAGACATTGAATGCTTGATATTCTTTTCGCTTTTCAAGATAAAAAAAAAAAAAAAAAAAAAAGATATGAATAATTTTTTTTCATATACTTAAAAAGAACTTTTTTCCTTTTTTTTTTTAAATTAATGAAAAAAATTACATATCAAATGAAAAAAAATATATATATAATATAATATATACGTATTATAATATATATATTCATACTGTGCTATATTATATATTTATATATATATTTCTTACACATACATATAAAGAATTAAAAATATAATATTATTTTAATATAAAAAAATATTGTACTACTCTTGTAGAAGTATATATATTAATATAAAATATGAAATTTGGCATGTTAATTTCATTTAATTCGTTACAAAAAAATATTATATTAATATTTATTATTTGTGGTTTATTATATATAAATATATATATGATATTACATATAAAATAAAATGAATACGATAGAATATAGTTATTCAAATAATATATTATAATATTAAAAAAATAGTATCATTATATATATTTTTATTAATTTTTTTAAAATAAAAAAATACGATTATAAATAATATATATATATATATATATATATATATAATATATATATTATACATAGTATTATATCTTCCTATATATATTATATATATGTATTATATATACATGACATACGTTTAAAAACCAAACATGTATTAAAAAAAAAAAAGAAAAAAAAACAATTGAATTTATTTATTTATTTTAATATAATACTCATATTTTTTTTATTTCATTTAAAATTGCTTTTATTAGAAAAAAATAAAAATAAATAAATAAAATAATAATATGTAAAAAAAGAAAATACTAATATTTTTATTTAAGGTTTATTTTTTATGAATACATAAAGATATATATATTATAAAATACATATTTTTTCAAATTATATTTTTATAAATATATTTTTCAGTAGAATTTTCTTTTTTTTTTTTTTATCCTTCTTAAAATAAAAAATATAAATATATAAAAAATTATATATTTATTTATACACTTCTTGAGAAGCTAATATATATATATATATATATATATATATATAAAGTTTTATATTAAATCCTGTGTTTAATTTTTTTTTTTTTTTTATAAAAAAACTATAAAATCAGAAATGGCATCATATGTAGGAAGAGAAGCCCCTTTTTTCAAAGCTGAAGCAGTTTTTGCAGATAACACATTTGGAGAAGTAAATTTACATGATTTTATTGGAAAGAAATATGTATTATTATATTTTTATCCACTAGATTTTACGTTTGTATGTCCATCTGAAATTATTGCATTAGATAAGGCTCTTGATTCATTTAAAGAAAGGAATGTTGAATTAATAGGATGTAGTGTAGATAGTAAATATACTCATTTGGCATGGAAAAAAACACCATTAGCTAAAGGAGGTATAGGAAATATCCAACATACATTAATATCTGATATTACTAAAAGTATATCTAGAAGTTATAATGTGTTGTTTGGTGATAGTGTATCCTTAAGAGCATTTGTATTAATTGACAAGCAAGGTGTTGTTCAACATTTACTTGTTAATAATTTAGCAATTGGTAGATCAGTTGAAGAAGTTTTAAGAATTATTGATGCTGTACAACACCATGAACAACATGGAGATGTCTGCCCAGCTAACTGGAAAAAAGGAAAGGTAGCCATGAAACCATCAGAAGAAGGTGTTAGTGAATATTTATCCAAGTTATAAAATTAGAAGGACAAAAAATTAAAATATATTACACACAAAAGGCAAAAATAAAAAAAAAATAAAATATATTCATTATGTTATGCACAATATATATATATATATATATATATATATATAAATATATATGTATGTGTTTTTATTCCATTTAATGTTCGCCAATATACTTTATGTGACGATACATACAAATATATAATATATATACAAGATACGTAGTTTAGTTCTTTTACTTATATTTATACATACACATAATATAATAATTATACCAATTGTTATTTTATTTTATTTTTCTTTATTTTTATTTTTTTTCTCTCAACACCAAAAATCCATTACATATTATTCATATATTTTTGTAAACTAAGCATTTAAAAAAAGTAAATAAAATAATAATAAAATAATAATATAGTAATATAAGGTTACTTTATTTGCACCTTTTTTTTTTTTATTTTATTTTATTTTTTTTTTTTCCTTTTTGGAAATTAGCATATATATATTTTATATGCTTATCATATGAGACTTAGTAATAAGAACAAGTAATAAAATCATAAACAAAAGATAAGTTTAATATAAGAATGAAATAATATACGCACAAAGAAAAAATGTAAAACTTATTTTACAAATTGGTTTTTGTAATTTAATGTGCATATATATATATATATATATATATATATGTAATATTATATATATACTATTTATATACATAGTGATATATAATATATATATATATATATATATATATATATATATATTTTTGCAACCTAATAAAAATATATCATATTCATATATTAGTTATATTATATTGTATATATATATATATATATATATATATATATATATATATATATTATACATAAATGTATTTTTTTTCCTTTATTATATATAATATATATACAAATCTTATTTTGAGAAGAGCATATATTATTTACAAAATTATCATGTTTATTTATTTATTCATCAAATCCTTGTATACAATTTGTATTGTAAAAAGTATTAAAAATAAAAGAATAAAATAATAATACACTAATATTATATTTTGATCATAATATAATATATATATTATATATATAATACATATTTGTAATAATATTATTTATATTTATGATAATACATATATATAAGCACTAAGATTAAAAAAAATAATAATAATAAAAAAAAGAGTTACTATTAAAAAAAATAACAAGTAAACTTTTTTGTTAATATTAAATATATGATATGATTTAAAATATATGGAAAATATTCTGTATTTCCATTTTTTTTTTTTTTTTGGTATTATTTCAAATATCTTTATATATATATATATATATATATTTAGAACAATATATTTTTAAAAATGATAATATACACATATTAATAATATAATTTTTAAAGGGAAGGAAGAGTTTTATTTTTTTTCTTTTACAAATATAAAATAAAAACAGAATATTTAGATATAAATTGCATATATGATAATTGAACCACTATACGTACATACACACATACATATATATATATTGAATCGAAACGTTGACTTACATATATAAATTATTATAATAAAATAGGAGAGCTTATTTTTCTCCATTTCATATTTTGAATATATGGATAAACACTTTTAAATTTTTAATTTATTTTATTATATTTAAATTTTTTTTTTTTTTTTTTTTTTTTGTTTTGTTTTAAAAATGTGTAAGAATATATATGTCTATATTATTTTAATATTAAAATTATTCATTGTCCTAGCTAACAAAGGTGACAATAGTACTTGTAATCCATCTGTTAAAATATCATGTGCTCACAATTGTTGTAAGAATAAATTATCATTTATGTATAATTGTTGGAAACACTATGATAAATATAGTAATATAATAAAAGAGAATTTACAAAAAGAAGAAGATACAGTTGTTCAATTACAAGATAATGATAATATTGATATTGTCGAACATGCTGAATCTATGCCAATGTCCTTTCAATTGACTACACACACAATCATTTTATTTAATAAATGGGAAACAAAAACGGTAATAAGAAAATATATGTAAATAAAAAATTGGAGTTAAAGGTGGTATTATAATGCATATGTATTTTTTTTTTTTTTTATTTATATATATACTATCTTCTATTTATAAGATGATGTATTATATAATTATATTTAAATATATATATATATATATATATATATATATATATATATATGTTTTTTTATTTTATTATTTTTTTTTTTTTTATGTAGGCCCTCTCTTACTATATGTCGTTGGTTTTATGTTTCTTCTTTGGTATAATATCAGTAGGACTTAAAGTCGTCAGATTAAATGTTGAACATTCCTTACCAAAGACGAATGATACAAATATATTTAAGAGCTTAGTTTTATTAAAAAATAATTCCTATAGAATGTTATTATCATTCGTAATATATTCATGGGATTATTTACTTATGCTTATAGTTATGACATTTAATGTTGGTTTATTTGTAGCTGTTGTTTTAGGTTTATCATTTGGATTTTTAATATTTGGAAATAAATTTGTATCATCCAAAAAATGCTCATCAGATGATTTCGATGTTCATAAAGATTTTACTGCTGACCCAGCTTGTTGTGGATGTTAATATGTATATAA
Source organism: Plasmodium sp. gorilla clade G2 (assembly GCF_900097015.1). NCBI lineage: Eukaryota > Apicomplexa > Aconoidasida > Haemosporida > Plasmodiidae > Plasmodium > Plasmodium adleri (nom. inval.). Next base: position 1,497,927 of record NC_041706.1, read on the forward strand.
CAAAAATGTTATATAATATATATATATATATATATATATATTTAAAAAATGATACATACATATATATGTTATAATTCTTTTCAGTAAGCAATAATAATAGACATTTAATGAGGATACAAGAAAAACATGTGACATATAAAAATATATATATTTATATATATTTATATATATTTATATATATTTATTTATATTTATATATTTTGGTATTTTCAAAAAAAAAAAATAAAAAAATTAAAAAAGATATTATTTTCCTTTTTAATTATACGTATATAAAATATTTTAATATGTAATCAAATAATATATAGTGAAAAATTATAAATATATATACATGTGGCTAAAATGTTGTTATTTTACAAGTTGTATTTTTAATTCTAATTACTATTATTTTTTTAGTTGTTATATATATATATTTTTTTTTTTTTTAAGCCGAACAAAATTATACATATAATATACTAATACATATATATTAATATATAAAAATATATATTGTATATATTTATATTTATATGTTATTTTATTTTTACTTGTTTTTAAAAAATATAAATATTACATATTGTGTACATAAAATTATAATAACACCTTTATATTATTTTTATTTGTTTTATGATCATATAATATATGAATACATTAATGCTTTAATATACATATATTTTTAAAATGATATAGTTTAATTTAAAAAAAAAATAAAAACTATATAAAAAAAAATAAAAACATAAAAGAAAAATATAAATAAATAGATTATATATATAGATATATAAATATTTATTATTTTGAAGTAATAATAAAATATTAAAAAATATATTTTTCTTTTAGTACTAAATTATATTATATATATAATAATATATACATATATATGAACCTTTTTAAAAACAATATACATATAAAGATTAAAATAGAAATATTTTTATAAAAGAAAAACAGTTGCCACATTTTTATTAAGTACAAGAGAAGGAAAGATATATAAAACCACTCTGACCATATTATAATTTAGAAATTATAAAGATTTTTCGGTTTTAAATAATATTTATAAATAAAGTGTCGTTTTATATATATATATATATATATGTATATTATTTCATTGTGAAATGTGATAGTGAGAAGAAATAAATACTTTTTAAATTTAAGTAAAAAGTTATTTTTTGAGATAATGTAAAATTATAAAACATTAATGATACATTATTACAAATAAATAAACATATATATATATATTATTATTTATATTTATAGAAGGCATGAATTTTTATCCTTTTGTAATATATAAATGTGATATAAAATTAATTTATAAACATTATGTTTATTTGTTTAATCTAATTAAGCACCCTTAATATTACCACAAAATAATCATATACATACCTAATTTAAACGCATTATTATAGTTTTGTCATATATATTTTTTTATAGAAAAAAATATAATGTCTTGGCTTTTTGTTAAAAGTTCACATAGACAATGAAAAAAAAAAAAAAAAGAAAAAGAAATAATAATAATAATAATAAATTAATTTAATATAAATAAATAGGTACACAACTTATGTGTAAAAATAATTAAGACTGTATTTAGGGTAATAATATATAAAAATAAGACATGAAGGAAAGAATTAATGAAAAGTTTAAAATAAATTCATATCAAGATTATTCTGAGAAAAATAAGGAATGGAATATTGACGATGCAATTAATTATATAAAAAAAAACGCCTTTTTTAAAAAATATAAAGATATAGATGATGCTAATAATATATGTGATATTAATGAAGATGATAATATAGATGATGATGACAAGTTCTATAAAAATTTCGAGAGCATCTTAATAGAAGAGAAAAAATATTTAAAGAAGTTGTTGAGAGAAAACCGATGGAATGATAATATATTAAAAGAATATATGGATGGAAAAGTTTTAGAGAATGAAGAAAATGAAGAATCTGGTTTAATGTTTGTTTATAATACATGTTATAATATATTAAACAGTAAAAATGACTTAACTGATAATAATAATAAAGATAGTAATGTGAATAATTCTAAATATAACGAGGGTTATATTATTATAAATAAGAATAATAATATGAAGAAGATTTATATAAATGAAATAAATGAATTATTAATTGAAATAATATATATAACTTTAACAACAGAGAATTTAGAAAATAGTTTAGTAGATTTGTTAGGAGATCGTTTTTTAGATTTTATAATACAAATTATAAAAAATAAAGAACAAATAGAAAAAGATATCAAATTATTAAGTAAACAAATAGTTATAAAAGAAAATACGTTAGTATCTAATTTTTTTATAACTAATAAAAGTTCTAAGAAAATAAAAAATCAACAAATTTTATATAAAAAAGAAAACTTAGAAAAAATAATTGATCATTTCTTATATTTGTTAAGAGATGATTCATATAACCAGATGAAAAAAATTTATATACCAAATGATCAAGATAAATTAGAAGAAATACATGTACCAAAAAATACGGTTTATTCATATACAGACAATATTACAAAGGTCAGAATAAGTAGATTAGAAAATTTACAATTTGATAAAAAGGAATTAGTTTCAGTAAATGTTTTACCTTTCTGGCATAAATATATATTTGATTTTGAATATTTTAATTATGTACAATCGAAAGTATTTAATTCTGCTTTCAGAAGTAATAAAAATTTGTTAGTATGTGCGCCTACAGGATGTGGAAAGACAAATATAGCCTTATTAGTTATTTTACAGCAAATTATTTTATTCTGTGAACAAAATAAAATTAATTTGGAAAAAATTGTTAAATCGTATTTGATAAAAAATGGGTTATCATCATATGATGATGATATGAAGAAAAGAAATGATGACAATGAAAATAGTAAGCATGAACTGAATAGTTATGGGTATAATGAATCTAATAAATACCTTGACAATAATAATAATAATAGTGATAATGATAATAATGATAATAATAATAATAATAGTGATCAGGATCTTATCCATTTAAGTGATAATGGTGACAAACCTTTTGATGATGACGATGATAATAATAATGATTTTGATGATGATGATGATGATGGTGGTGATGTTGAAAATTATTGTGGATATATAAATTCTAAAGAATTTAAAATAATTTATATTGCACCTATGAAATCATTAGTATTTGAAATAACAAATTTGTTCAGAAAAAAATTAAAAATATTTAATTTGAATGTATGTGAATATACAAAAGAATATAGTTTAAGCTCAAAAGAACTTGAACAAGTACATATAATAGTAACAGTACCAGAGAAACTAGATATTCTTTTACGAAATAGTAATTATTCAACAACAGTATCTGATGAATCTTTAATTAAATATATAAAATGTTTAATATTAGATGAAGTACATTTATTAAATACAGATAGAGGTGATGTTATTGAAACTATTGTCTCTCGATTTTTACAATATTCAGAAACATCACAATCGATTAGAAGAATAATGGCTATGTCAGCTACACTACCTAATTATAAGGATGTACGTGATTTTTTAAAAGTTGAAAATGATATGTGTTATTATTTTAGCGAAAAATATCGATCAATTCAATTAGATAAAACATTATATGGAATACATGAAGAAAATAATAATAAATTATATATTGCTAAAAATATATATACATATAATGAAATAATAAATAGTCTTAAAAAAGATAAACAATGTATTATATTTGTATGTTCTAGAAATGAGACAAATAAAACTATCGAATTTTTAATTAATCATGCATTGAAAAATAATGAAATAGATTATTTTGTAAATAACATATATACAGATAATGATATTAAAAAGAAGATTAAGAAATCAAATAATCTTTATATTAAACAATTTTATGAATATGGATGTACTATTCATCATGCTGGTATGAGTAGATCAGATAAGATATTGGTAGAAAGTTTATTTAAAAAAAAAGTTTTTAATGTATTATGTTGTACTTCAACACTTGCATGGGGTGTTAATCTACCTGTACATACTGTAATAATTAAAGGAACTAATTATTTTTCATCAGAAAGTGGTAAATTAGAAGATATGGATATATTAGATATAAATCAAATATTTGGTAGATGTGGTAGACCCCAATATGAAAGTCATGGTCATGCTATTTTAATAACAGAAAGAACCAAGTTATATAAATATATCAAATTATTAACAAATAATACTATTATTGAATCTAATTTTTTAAAAAATATAGAAAATCATTTAAATGCAGAAATAAGTATAGGAACAATAAAAAATATTGAAGATGGAATAAAATGGTTAGAATATACCTATTTGTTTATACGTATGAAAAAGAATCCTTATTTATATGATGCAGATATAAATAATGATTTAAATTTATATAATAAAAGAAAAGAAATTATAATGAAAGCTATTCAAAATTTAAGTGAAAATAAGTTAGTTAGAAGAGTACTTCTAACAAATGATTTTATTGGTACATTCTATGGTCAAATAGCTGCTAAATATTATGTAGATTATAAAACTATTGGAATGTTTGCAGAAAATATTCAGAATAATAATTATATAGAAATTATTCAAGTAATTAGTAAAGCAAAAGAATTTGAAAATATACAGATTAGAAATGAAGATATGAAAGATTTTCTTTATTTAAAAGAAAAATGTGATATAAAAGAAGAATATGATGAATCTAAAAATATGACATTACGTATATTAATTGAAGTATATTTAAGAAGATTACAAATAAATAATTTTTCTATAATTTGTGAAATAAATTACATTGTACAGAATATTATAAGAATATTATATGCATATTATGATATATGTTTAAATATTCTAAAGAATATATCTAATTTAATAATGAATACACATAATCTTATTGTATCTATTTTGAGAAGGTTACCAATTAATTGTGGAATCTTTAGACATTTCTGTTACAAAAATGAAATGTTAGAAAAAAATAAAAAAGCCATTGTTACAAATAAGGATAGATTGAAGAATATAAAAAAGGATAATGAGGAATATGATAAAAAAAATAATATATCAGATAGAAATGTTGGGGTACATTTAATTGATATAAATGAAGATAATGAATATAATAATACATACAATAATTATAGTAATAATAATAGAAGGAATCAAAATTATACTGTATATTTAAAAGAAGCAGCAGTTAATATTTTAGAAAAGAAGAATTTAACTTATGAGTCAATAGAAAATCTTAGTAAAAATGAATTATTATTTTTTATGAGAAATGAAATATATACTAATCAAATTTTATATTATAGAAATATTATACCAAATTTATATATTGATGGTTATATTCAACCTATAACACAAACTATAATGAAAATTAATTTAAATGTAAAATTAACAAATACTATATGGTCAGATCAATGGAATGATATAATAGAAAATTTTCATATTTTTCTATTAAATACATTAAACAATGATATATTATATTTCCAAAAATTTTCAATACATAAAAAAGATAGGAAGAAAATACATGACATATCTTTTGAATTTCCATTATCTAATCAAATACCACCTCAAATTACAGTTCAGTTCTTATCATTGAATTGGTGTAATTTATCATTTGTTCATATATTTAATACTAACAATTTATTTATTAATCAAAAAATAAATGTATTTTCTGAAATACTACCATTGACACCTTTGTCAACCAATATATTGAACGTTCCAAATTATATAAAATTTTTTTCCTTTAAATATTTTAATCCTATTCAAACGCAGATGTTTCACGCAACATTTCATACGGACGAAAATATATTATTGGGTGCCCCAACGGGTAAAATAAAATAAAATAAATAAAAAGAAAGAAAAAGAAAAGAGGATATTATAATATATATATATATATATATATATATATATATATTTTAACATTTATATTTCATTGTTCATTATTTTTTTGTTTAATAGGTAGTGGAAAAACAGTTATTGGAGAGCTGTGTATTTTAAGAAACCTATTAAGGTGCGAAGATCAAAAATCAGTTTATATTTGCCCAATGAAAGCTATAGTAAATGAAAGATATAAAAGCTGGAAACCCAAGTTTAAAAGTTTATTTAATAAAAATGTAATTGAATTAACTGGTGATAAGAATGAGAATAAAGAAAATATTGCTGAGAGTAATATAATTATATGTACTCCTGAAAAATTAGATGTAATAACAAGAAATTGGAAAAATAAAAAATTTGTTAAAAATATGAATTTAATAATATTTGATGAAATACATTTATTAGGACAAGAAAATCGAGGAGGTGTTATTGAAATATTAGTTAATAGATTTAAAAATATGCAAAATGAATTAAATAAGAAAATAAGACTAATTGGTTTAACAACTGTTATAACAAGTGTTGATGATTTAATTTTATGGCTAGATGTAAAAGAAAATTATCTTTTTAATTTCCCTTCATCATGTCGTATAGTACCATGTAAAACACATATTTTAGGGTTCCCACAAAAGGCATATTGTAATAGAATGTCAGTTATGAATAAAAATGTTTTTGATTCTATAAATCAATATGCTCAAACAAAAAATGTGCTAATTTTCGTTTCATCAAGAAGACAAACAAGACTTACGGCTTATGATATTATATCACTAAATCTGAGTTCTCATAATTTGAATTTTCTTCATGTGGGTAATTTATTAAATGATAAAAATCACATTGATTTTTTACTGAACACACAAAAGAAGAATAAAAAAAATAAAATTAATAATAAAGATATTATGAATGAAGGTGATAATAATATAGGAGAAAATATAAAAACGTTTGAATATATGGAACATAAAAAGAATATGAATAGAAATGATAATATTATTTCTTATAACAATATGTCTTATTATAAAAAGAGTAGTGTAACCAATGAAGAGTATATAAATCAATATAACAATTATGATGATAATAATAAAGGTTTTTTTGGATATATGAAAAAAAAGACATTAGGTAATGATAAAATTAAAAAGGAGTACAAACAATATAATAATGATGATGACAATAGTGATAATAAAATACATAATAATGATAATAATAATAATAATAATAATAATAATAATAATAATTTTGGTTATAATGAAATCTATGATTATAACATATTATTTAATAATAATAATAATAAATTATCAGAAGAAGAAAAAAAAAATGTTGCAAATATATTATTTCAAAATTATTTAAATTTGATTGAAAATGAACATTTAAAAGAAGTTTTGAAATATGGAATAGGTATACATCATGCAGGTTTAAATGAAAATGATAAAAGTATTGTCGAATATTTATTTTTAAATAAAATAATACAAATATTAATATGTACATCAACCCTAGCATGGGGTATTAACTTACCAGCTTATTTAGTAATAATTAAAGGAAATGAGTTTTATGATGCAAAAACTAAAAAATATAAAGATATTCCATATACTGATTTATTACAAATGATTGGAAGAGCAGGAAGACCACAATTTGATGATAAAGCATTAGCAATATTATTAGTTCAAGAAAAACGTAAAAATGCGATTAAAAATTTTTTATATCATCCTATGAATATTGAATCAAATATTATGGAAAACTTTAATGAACATATAAATGCTGAAATATGTTCAAATGTTATAAATAATAAAGAAGATATTTTTAATTATTTAACCAAATCTTATTATTTTAAAAGATTATTTTCAAACCCATCTTATTATATAAAAGAAGTACAATATGTGCAATTCTTTGAAAATAGTAAATTATCAACACATGCAAAAAAAATTATATACGATCATATAAATGATGTAATAGAAAACGGTATTAAATTTTTAGTTCAAAATAAATGTCTAGAGGTTGTACAAGAAAATTATATTCTCAATTATTATCCTACACCTTTAGGTCATATAGCATCAATGTATTATATTAAATGTGAAACCGTTTATTTTTTTTATACCTCTATAAAAGATGGAAAGAAAAATAAAAATAATAAAATGAATAATATGAATAGTACAAATGATGATGATAACACAGTAAATCATGTTGATAGTATAAATGATGATGATAATACAATGAATCATGTTGATAGTTTAAATGATGGGGCTATCAAAGTGAATAATATGGAAAATAATACAAATGGTAATAATATAAATGATAGGGATAATACGAACGATGATAATAACAATATGAATAGTAATATAAATAAATTAAATGATAATATGGAGAATGATTTTTCGACTTTAAAAAATGATTCTCTCGAATTTTACGACATATTTGAATTAGTTGCACAAGCAAAAGAATTTGATGATATACCATTAAGACATAATGAAGATAAATATAATGTAAAATTAAGAAATCAAATACCTTTGGATATAGATATGAATATGCCTAATGTAAAAACATATCTTTTATTATTATCACGTTTTTATGAATGTACATATGAAACGGTTGATTATCATATTGATTTAAAATTAGTAATGGATCAGATAGCTAGAGTTATTAATGCTTTTATTGATATTTGTTTATTATTTCGTAATTATAATTATATAAAAAAGTTAATTTTAATATTTAATTGTATAAATCAAAAAATAAAGCCCAATACAAATTCTTTATATATTATTAAAGATATAACGGAATATCAAATATATAAATTAAAACAATTAGATATATATAATATTAACCAATTAATTAAATGGGATAAGTCTTATTTATATTCTTTAAATATATTTGATATAACACAAATAAATTTTATTTTACAATTGCCTGTCTTTAATATGAATGTCAAATTATTTTATAAAGACATTCATTCAGAAAGTGAACAAATAAATGAAAATGAAGAGAAAATTAGGAATACAACAAATTCGTATATAAATATACCATGCAATCAACATTTTAGGAGTCAAAATAAATATGCTTTTAAAATTAATTCGCATAATTCAAATGAAATAGTTATAAAGATTTTTTTCAATTTCCTGAACAGAACAGGAAAAGAAGCATCTTCTCAGAATGTCCAATGGTAAAGAAAAAAAAAAAGGAACCAACTAAAAAAAAAATAAATATATATGTATATATATATATATATATATATATATATATATATATATATATATATATATGAGTTAATTTGTAAATATACCCTCATTCTTTTTTTATTTTTTATATATTATATTTTTCATAGGTTTGCTATTCTTCATGATACAGAACAAGATGAATCTATATCAATTAAACGATTCAATAATAACAACTTAAAAAAAGTATCAGTTATATCATTCACGTAAGCTATATATATATATATGTATAATTTTTTTGAAGCTCTACATTTTTTATAGGGAAAAATTATATATGTAATTATTGTCCACATAATAATAAATATTTATTTTATACACATTATATTATTTCATTTTATTATTATTTTTTTTTTTTATTAAATAGATTAGAAGATATGGAACAGGGGATATATAACTTCGTAGTATATATTCATAATGATACCTATTATGGAATAGAGCATGAAGTGAGAACAAAAAAAAAATAATAAAAAAAAATAATATACACACACACACATTCATTCACGCAAATAAGAAAATATTAAATAAAAATATATTTTTATATATGACGTTTTATACTTTTATAATTTATATTCCTTAATTTTTCTCATTTTCAGGCACATATAGAACTTTGTATTGAATAATAAAAAAAAAAAAAAAAAAAAAAATCGAAAAAAAAATTAATAAAATTTCACCATATAATTTCATTTTATTTTAATAAGATGGAATTAAATTGGAGGGAAGATTTTGAACAAATAGAAATAACAATAAATAAAGAAAAGGACGAAGGAAAAAAAGTATTTTATAATTTTCTTAATTCTGGTGATTTTTTTTTTGTTGAGAATTATGATTATTTTGAATTATGTAATACCCAAGACATATTAATAACAGAAGCTTATATTAAAATAGTTGATAAAAATGATGCTATAAATATAGATTTATATGATAGGATAAGTATAAAAAAGGGTGATATAAAAATACGGAAGAACAAAAAAATATTAATTTTAAATTTAAAAAAAAAAGAAAAGAAATTGTGGGGTTATTTACATTTTTTCTCTATATTTGTTATTTATAAAAACGAAGTATGTCCAAATTTATTAAAATGTTCAAAGGAAGAAAAAAATAATATCATGTCAAAAGAACATATATTTAAAGCTTTTATGAATAAAAGAAGGATGGATAGTTTAGAACATTTGAAAAAAATGATGAAAAAAGAGAAAAGTTTGAATAAAGAATTTTTAAAGAAGTTAGAAGATGAAGCACAAAAAATTCAATGTAAATTGGAAGAGGTAAAACATGAACAATTTAAAATTCAAAAGGAGAATATTAAAAAGAGGGCTATCGATTTTATATATGATGATAAAACAGAAGGTTGGAAGGATGAAAATGATATATCTAATAATAAGGATGATATATACAATAAAAATCACATACCCATAGATAATAATAATAATAATAATAATAGTAATTATAATCAAGAGTGTGAAAATAATTTACATAATAATAATGAAAGTGATATAAATAAAAATAAGTTAATATTTTATAAGAATAATATAAAAAATGAAAAACCAGTTATTGGAAATAATCATAATGAAAAGAAAGTTATAGAATTGAAATTTACACAATTAAAAAAAAACGAACTTCCTGCAAGAGAATCTAGGAATTTAAAAAAATCCTTATCTAATTATTCATCGACGAAAAACTTTTTTTTAATTATACTAATTGAAAAGGCAAAAAAAATGTTTTTTAGAAATTTGGATTTTAAAAGTTCATTAGAAGTATTAAAATCGATAACGGAATGTATTTCGAAGGGTATGCATATAAATATTATAAGACATGTATATATATATATATATATATATTTATATTTATATATTTATATTTATTTTTATTATTCCATTAATATTATAGGAAACAAATTAATAAAAGAGGAGCATATTAAAGTATCAGCTAACATTTCCTTATTATATCTATTAACAAACAACCTAGATAAATGTATTGAAGAATGTGACAAATGTATAGACCTAATAAATGAAGAAATTAAAACATATAATGTTGAAAATAAAAATTGTGAATTTATGCATAAAGAAGAAAATATATTAAAAATTTTTAATTCATTAGAAGAAATAAAATCTCAAAATTATATCAAATATCTTTATATTATATATGTAATGGTTATATTAAGAAAAATATATGCTAGTATTAAGAAGAAGGGAAAATGGATTGATGTTGAAAGCCTTTTTATTTCTATTCAGAATATTCAAGACCATTTACCATCTCCTATTTATAAAAGTATAAAACTGGAAATGAATAATATTAAATTTTTTGAAGTAATAAAGGATTTTCTTCTTCATAAAAATGTTTTAAGTAATAACAAATATGGATATAATTATATATATATATATATATATATATATATATTTACATATATACATATATTCTTATGTATATTATTTTATCCCCTCATCATTTAGACATCAAAGATATAAAAAATAATTTATACACCTTAAATTTGGAGATATCAAAGAATAAAGATATTGATGATAGTTTCCCCCTTAACATATATATAACATTGAAAAGATCATATTATTTAAAAAATTTAAATTTATTTTATAAAAATGTTATAAACATATTTTTGTGCTTATATAATATTTTATATAGACAAAATAAAATATATAGTTTTTTAAATAATATAGAATCTTTGAATTTATCCAAATTTTTATTGGATATATATATCTTACTTATGTTGTTAAAAAATGAAAGTGTCTTTTACGAAAAAATTATAGAAATAGAAAAATGTAAAAATTATATTGAAAATATAAATATTACCAATGAAATATTAAAAATATTATTAAGTTATATAAGTGACGATTCACAAAATGAATTCAATTTTATAGTACAAAATATTCATTTTTTAAAACGTCTTATATATAATACTAATATTAATGAGAATGATAAAAATGTAAATAAGAAAATATTAGATATTTCAGAAAAAACAAAATATTTAAATATAATTAATTTATCCTTTTCAGATATGTTATTAAAATATATGGATGTATTAAGAAAACAGAAAAAAAATGGAATTCAAAAAGAAATATTTGCAAAAGATATTATTTGCTCAGAACAAAATATAGTACTTAATGATATGAGTATAGAATTCTTTTCAAATAATGAGTACTATAAAAATATAAAAGAAAATTGTGAACTTTTAAAATTAAAAATTACTTTCCAAATAATAAAGACAATGATTTATGTTTTTAATTTAATACAAAAGATTTATAAGAATAAAGATAAGGAAAAAATATATTTAAGAAATATGATAAGTATTTTGTTATTAGATCTTTCATATTCAATTAGTAATTTAAATGATACCTCTTATATATTAAATTATGAAAATTTAATAATTTCCCATTTATTTTTATATTTCTGTTTTTCATTTCTATATAACTTTAAATATAATGAATTTATTATTGATATATATAAGAAATCACATGATTCACAAACTTCTAACAATTTTATGTCTATAGAAAATATTAAAAACGAAATAACAAAGAAAAAAAAAAAATCCATAATTAAGGATATGTTGAATCAAGATATTCTTTTGAATAATTTTTATGCTGATTATAAAAATTATATGCAAAAGAAAAAAATGGAGAAACAAATGAGTAGTCACCATTCTATGTTAAGAGATAACTATATCAATTTAATGATAGGCAAGATATGTTATTTAATTAAGAAAATAAAAAATATAAAACATAATAATAAGAAGATGCATATATGTAATAATAATAATATTAGTAATAGTGTAATGCTTTTTGTTCTTATTAAGAATATATATTCAAATGATATTTCTTTTAACAGCCCTTATTTTTTAAAGGATAAAATTTATTATATATTATGTATTCAATACAACTTGATATTATTAAATAAAAATTATAAGTCCTCAGAAATTATTAATTTTAGCTATGTAACGTTAATAAAACAAAATTTTAACCATTCTTTATTTCTTAACAGTGATATACAAAATATGTCACACTTATGTTTTACAACTGATAATATGACTATAATAAATAATGAATACATGAACAAATATTTTAATTATTTTACTAATGATACAATCATATTTAATAATATTGAAAGAAATGACTTTTTAAAACATGTGTCAAATAACAATGTTGAAAAGTTGTTGTACCCATATATTCAATGTGTTGTATGGAAACATAAAAAGATAAAAATATTTAGGAATATAAATATTTGTTTATTAAAACTTAAGGCTAACCAAAATATTTTGATAAAATTTCGTAATATGGTTAGTTTATATATTTATTCATAAAATGAATTTTTTTTTTTTTTTTTTTTTTTGTCTTTAAAATAAAACCGTAATTAAGAAATATATACATATATATATATATAATATTTTTTTTTATTTTTTAGATAATAAAGTATATGGAAAATCTCTTAATCGATTTTCACATTTTATACTTTGTTTTACATTTGAAGAAGCTAAATTTCTGTTTTTATTTTTTTGATCATAATAGTGGTATACCAACAGGTACTTTATTTAAAATATTATATATAAATATATATATATATATATATATATATATATATATATATTTATATACATATTTGTTTTCTCTTTTTTCTTTTTTTTTTTTTTTTTTTTTTTTTTGTTCTTCGAAAGACCTTGATCAAATCCTCTTACCTGTTAAAGAATTGAATAAAATATTTTTTAAGAACAAATTGGAATATCAAAATATTGTTAAATATTATTTCAATAAGTTCTTAAAAATTAAAATAGAGTTATTAAGTAATTTATGTGGTTCAATGTTATATATAAATTAATAAAAAAAAGGCTTTATATATATATATATATATATATTAAGCATAATATATTTTTTTATAATTTTTGTGAAATATAAGAAAATTAAGAAATATTATAATATATATATTATATATAGTAAATGAAATGGTTAAATAAATAAATATATGAAACATTTATATATTTATAAATATAATATTATATATAAGTTTTAAAATAAAAATTAATACCAAGTTATATAATATATATAATATATTATATATATATTTATTATATAGGCTGAACAGAACCATATAAAATTCTCTTTTTCTTTATGATATATTATTATATATATATGTATAATATTATTTAATTTTATATTTTTATTATTTTTTTTTTTTTATTTTAATATACCTTTGCAAAAAAAAAAAAAATAATATAAAATAATCGGAATTTTTTTTTCCTTTAAAAAAAAAAAAAAAAAAGAGTACTTTTTTTTCTCATTTGTATTATTATATAAATATATATATATATATATATATATAATATAATTTCTTTTTTTTTTTTTTTTTTTTTTTTTTTTTTTTTTGTTTTTTTTATTTAAATATATGAATTTTTGTTTATATTTTTTTTAACGTTCAAAAGAATACATTACATATAAATATATTATATATATGTATTATTATTTTATTTTTTCTTTTTTTTTTTTTTGTTTGACTTAAAATTAATATAATATAAAAAGAAAATATGTGAAATCCATATATTTTTTATATTTATTTTTTTTGCAACATTATAATTAAATGTGACAAGGAAATTAAGATTGTAAAAAATATTAGACTAATTAATTATATGTAAAATATAATTTTTATATATATATATGAAAAAAATATATGTATATATAATGTCATATATGAAACATTTTGAAAGTGTAGATAAATTATATATATATATTATATTCATCACACACAAAAAATATAGAGATAATATAAGAACTATAAGTTCTAATGAAACATATTTATGAGAGAAGAAATATATGATATTAAACTTTTATAAAATATATATTTTATAAAGCTCAACAGTAATGAAATAAATAAATAAATAAATATATATATATATATATATATATATGTATATTATATTTTTATTTATTGATAAGTCTTTATAAAAAAATCGTGACACATTATGAATATACAATAATTTAAAGTACATTATTTATCTTATTAAATATATAATGTTTATATATGTGTATTATAATAATACCTTATAATGAATCATATTAAAAATAATATAAAAGAAATTATTTTTACATAATAATGAACCAAAAAAAAAAAAAAAAAAAAAAAAAAAAGAAACAAATAAGCAAATAAACAAATAACAAATAACAAATAACAAATAAATAAACTAAAAATATTCCATAAACATTTATAATAAAAAAAAAAAATAAAGAGATATAAATATGATATGGTGGTTTTTAATATCAGTAAACTTTTTGTTCTTTCTTATAAAAAGCTTTTTTACACCAAAAGCAACGATATATAGGAATGATCTCAACACGAATTTTACAAATTCATCAACAGGTATATATAAAAAGAATATGAATATATATATATATATATATATATATATATATATATATATTTGTGTGTATGTATTTTATATGTATTGCATATATATATGTAAACAAAAATATAAGTATGTAGATGTATTAAAGTATATATATATATATATATATATATATATATATATATTTTCATTTTTTAGAGAAGTACATTTTGGGGGAGAACTACAACCTAACGAGCCTAAAATTAAAAATTGATTTTGGGTCACTTGATACAGGTACTAAGATTATAGAATATAGCAAAGGCATAATTAACATTAGATCTATTCAACAATATGATTATGATAGTTATATGTTAACACCATGTAATTCTGATATATGGTGGATATATTCATTTAGTGATATTATACATATAGAAAAGATAGGCTTAGTTTCTTTAGAACATTATGCATCAAATTTTAAGGTAATAGAAATTTTAGGTAGTGATGTATATCCAGCTACTAAATGGAAAAAATTAGGAAAGATATCAACAAATTTTACTAAAAGTTTTGAATTATTTAATATATATGAATATTGTAAAAATTATGATGAAGATAATTGTTGGGTGAAATATTTAAAGTTTCATGTATTATCTCATCATAATTTAGAAAATAATTATTATTGTACTTTGACACATCTTCAAATATTTGCATCTTCTGGAGTTGATATGTTAAGTGATAAAATATATTCAGATGAAAATATTAATAAAATTGAAAAAGATCTACAAGATAATTATATGGATCAAAATAATGAAGATTTATATGATCAAGAAATTATTGAAAATTTGGAAGAATTATATGAAAGTAATGAATCAGTTGATGATACTTTATCAAGCACAACTAAAGGAAAGAAGACAACAAAAAAAAAAAATAATACAAATGATGGTAGTGGTAATAGTAATGATAACATTCATATGAATGATTTATATTATGATAATATCAAAACAAATGATGAGAAAAAAAAGAAGAAAAAAAAAAGTACAAGGACAACAGCCAAGTCTATAGATACCAAATTAATAGATAAAGATCTCATAAATACAAAACAAATAGAAAAAGAATTATTAGATACCAAATTAATAGAAAATGAATTTATGCATACCAATTTATTTGATACTGATATGATTGAAAAAGAATTAATGGATACCGAATTAATAGAAAATGAATTAATGAATTATGAATTATTTGATAAAGATATTTTAAAAGAAAATTATTTTAATGATGAACAACAAAAAATAGATGACTCTAATCCAATTCAACAAAATGATATGTATGTCATACAAAAAAATAATAAAGATAGTATGAAAGAAGATTATCATATAAAAAAAAAAAAAAAAATAATTCAAACAACTAATACAAAAGAATTAAATAAATGTTCATCTTATAAAAATATAAAAAGAGAACATGATCATATGGATGATGAACATAATAAAAAAAATATATATATAAATATAAAAAATAATCAAAATGCACAAAAAAAGAAAAGTCATATATTTCATAAAAATGTTTATTACAATATATTGATTGTATTATATTATTTATTTAATCAACATATTAAAAATGAATTATATCATTTTAATATGTTAAAAAATAAAATCCATTCATCACATTTTATGAACAGATTTTATATAACGACTAGATATAAATATATAAATAAAAAGTATATCAATTTTATAAATTTCATTAAAGTATTAAAAGAAAATCATGAAAACAAATCATATGAATATTATGATAATGAGATATATCAAAAATTATATATAAAACAGGAAGAACAAAAAAAATATATATATAATTTAATAATGAATATAAAAAATAAGTATGGGGCTCTAATTAAATTATTACCATTTTCAAGTATACACTTTTTATTAAAAAGGAAAAAATGGATACCTCTTATATATACAATATATAAAAAGGAAGGATTTGTAAAAAGTCCATATTTTAGCATCATGAATAGAGGAGAAATAAAAAAAGGAAGAAAGAAATATATTAATATTAATGATGATTATATATCATTACATACATTTAATAAAAATCATATTATAATAGTTCAACATATGATATATTCTTTGTTCTTTTCAAATATATTATGTAATGCTGATTTAGTTTGTCTAGTTGATAATAAAAAATTATTGTCTAAAATATGGATATCTCGTTTAAATATAAAAAATATATTTACAAAAAAATATATATTTGATAATCATTATTTTAACGACGAAAGTATGAATAAATTAAAAAATATTTACTTGTCACCTCATTTTTATTTCTTTAGAAATATATTTATATCCCACAAGTTTAAAAATAAAATATATTTAAAATTCTCATACTGTTCATATTATGATAACAAGAGTGTATTGAAATATATACATATACATAAAAATAATATGAATGATATTTTATATATTAATGAAGATATAATCAGAAGTAAATTTTTACCATATTATGTATATAATAATTATGAAGATATAAAAGAAAGAATAAATATGAGTGAAACAATAAAGAAGAAAAAAAAAATTTATAGAAGAAAACCTTATGAAAATTATATGATTTTATATGTCATATATAAATTAAAACCACATAATACTTACCATTTTGAATTTATAAAATATTGTACCAATTTAATTAACAATTGGTCAAAAGAAAATAATAATAATAATAATAATAATAATAATAATAAACATATTACTCTTTTATATACATTAGAAAGAAAATATTTAAGTACTTTTTATAACAAAATGAAATGTGTTGATATATATAAAAGTTATAAAATTTTGAAGAAGAAAAGAGTTTTTGTAGGTGCTCATCATCATATTTTTAATAACGAATATGATAATAATGATAATAATAGTTCTTCTAATACATGTCGAAGAGATAAATTAATAAATGATATATATAAATATTTACAAAAGAGACAGAAATTAAATTATATTCCTATATTACATAATAATATAAAAAACAATGAACTTCAAAAAGTAGAAGAACAAAAAATAAAAATGAAACAAAATATATTTAATAGCATTATATTATTTTTTCACAAATTTGTATATAGAAAGTTACCATATATTTATTTCTTAAATTTTTGGATTTATAACAAAAATGATATGATATATCAAATGAATGATTGTTTAGATATTTTATTGAATTACCTTTTTAATAATATAAATAGCATAATAAAAAAAAAAAAAAAAAAAAATTATATAAATATATTTTTGCAAAAAATGTTAACAAGTTATATTAAACAAAATTGTTTTTTGAAGAAGAATTTTAGTTCTCTCTTTTTAAAAAAAATAAATAAAAACAATAATACATATAATAATAATATTACTAATAAAGGATATATTAAGATGAATGAAAATTATATCATTATGTATCTACATTATCGTATGGAAAAAACAAAACTGTCTTCATTCGATAAGTATTTAGAAAATATTCAAATGTCTTATTATATAAAAAATCGAAATAATAAAAAGTATATGTCCTTATCTGATATATATTTCTTTTCAAAAAATAAGGAATATTATTTAACTAATTATATAACATGGTTTTTAACAAACATGATACTTATGGAATTGAAAAAAAATGAAATGAATTGGAAGGTTGATATTAATAAAGAGGATATATATGAAAATGAAAATTATTTTTATGATAAAGAGGATATTGAAGGAAAAGAAAAAATAAATTCTTACAGAAAATTTAATATTATACCAAATTATTTATATAATAATGATAGTTATAATGATGAGTATTTTTATTATGACGACAATGATGACATTGACAATAATAATAATAATAATAATAACAATAATAATGATAATAATGATAATAATAGTAATGTTGTTTATGGTGAGCATTATCAGTATGATGAAAATAATAAAAAGTCATATTTGAATTATTATCTTACAAATAGAATAATTATAAACCCCAAAAAAAACTTCTTAGAAAATGTATGTTTAACTATAGGAGATATGGAAAATATTATATATTCGAATTATTATATTGATAAGTATGAAAAGAAAGATTCAAAATATGAGAAATGTATGAAAAAGAAAATTAAAGAAAATATAATATATGATGAAGATAAGGATAGTAATGACAGTAGTAGTATAAAAATTTTGAATGAAATTAAAAAAAATGAAGAATCAAATAATAAACTTATCCATGATGTATATGATATTATTAGTGAATATGATGATAATGTTTCTGATAATTATACACATGATGATGATAATGATAATAATAATACATATAAAAGAAATAAAGGAAATAGTAAAAACATTTCTTTAATAACAGAAAAAAATAATGAAAGAAATGAAAATGTCAAATTTAATAAAAAGAGAAAAGAACAAATAAAAAAAAATAAAAAAAAAATTAATTTTATTGAAGAATATGATAATAAAATTATTGATGAAAATTTAAATTTTCCAAATGAAGAAAATTGTATAAGAGAAGAAAAAATCGAAGAAAAATCAAAAAATACTAGAGGACATGCATTATTAACATTAGTTGATAAAATAAAAACTATAGAAACTAAAAATAATTATCTTTTAACTAAATTAAGAGATATTATAAAAATAACAAATAATAAAACAAAAATTATATATCATATGTTATCAAATTTTAAAATTTTACAGAATACTATAAGTTTATTATTAAAATATATTATGATTAATGAAAAACATATGAAAGATTTAAATATGAATAAAAAAAATTCAGATACCTTTTATAAAATATTAAAAGAAATATGTGTAGAACAAATTAATGATAAAAGTAAAAATATGGATTCATTAAAATATCTATGTAAATATTTACAAAATTTCTTATATGATGAATTTGAAAGAAAATATCTATTTGAAAAAATAAGAACTGGAAATTATCCTATGTGTGATGATGATCAAAATATTTTATTGCATAACAAAAATGGATATCATCAAAAAAATACAGACTTTATTATAAAAGAAAAAAAAAAAAGTTTATTCAATTTTTTATATTATGAAAATCATTGTCATAATGATATATTTAAAACACCACTCATATATTATAATTCACAAGTTGATCGTCTTCAAACAGTTTATTTGAACATATTCGATTTTTTAGTAAATTTAAAATTTGTACAATTGTTCATATACAAATTTAAATATTGGAAAAATATATTTAAAAGGTATATAATAAATGGTTTCTCATATAATATAAATACAAATACATTTATGAATTACACCACAAAGGATAATCATATAAATAATAATAATAATATCAATAATACAAATAATAACATCAACCATATGAATAATATAAATAATAACAATAATAATGCTAATTATCATTATAGAAATTGGTACCAAATTTTTACTAACAATTTTTATGTAATATTTTTTTATATTCTTTTTATCATTTTTATAGTTAATAATTTTTTATGTTTCATGTTCTATAAGCATTTATCAAACAAATTAAATGCATACGTAAAAACGTGTACATGTCACAATAAATGAATATATATATATATTTAAAATTTTTTTTTTTTTTATAATATTTGATTATCTTATTTGTTATATATGATTTAATAATGAATATATGGATAACCCTTTTCTACAATATATATATATATATATATATATTTTTATTTTTAGTTGTTTTAATACATTTTTTCTTTTTCCTCTCTTTTTTTTTATACATGTTTTTAAGGTGTGGGCATGTAATAATATACACAAATGTCTACAATCCATTTTAATAAATAAAGTTCATGTTTTTTTATACCACATTTTATATTTTCTGTATTTTTTATAATTTTTATAAATTTTTTATTTTTTATTTATTGTTTTTTTTTTTTTTTTATTTGTTTAATTTTTTAAATAAAACTGTTAGAAACTATTCACAACAGTTATTAAATATTATTATTTGAAAAAAAATAAAAACATTAGATTCATATTAGCATTAAGTATATGTACATAAAATTATTAAAAAAATATATTTTTTTTGTAATAATATTTTTATATATACACATATAAATATATATACCTATAAACAAATTTTTATTTGTACGTGTTTTAAATATATAGGTGTATAAATATGTGCTTATGCGAAAAAAAAAAAAATAATAATAAATAAATGAATATATATATATATATATATATATATATATATATAATTGTTTTATTTTTTCGTTGTTAAAATTTTGAAAACCCCATAAATATACACAAATATAATGTACAACATTTAAAAAAAAAATAAATATAAATAAAAAAAAATAAATATATACAACATATATACATATATATATATTTTTTCATATACATATTCTTGTTAGTGTTTAATTTCAACATAGTTTATCCAATTTTTATGGTATTTTCATCAACAAATTCATAAGGAGGTACTTCTAAATTGGAAGGTGCAGGTCCTTGTCTGATTCTACCAGAATTATCATAATGGGAACCGTGACAAGGGCAAAAATATCCACTATAATTTCCACCTTGAGCTGGAACACAACCTAGGTGAGTACATATACCTATATTGACTAGCCATTCTGGTTTAATAGTACGATCTGAATCTAATTGTGGATCTCTCATGGTTTGAATTAATTTATCATCTTCTTTTGCTCTTTGAATATCTTCAGGTGTTCTATGTTTAACGAATACAGGTTTCCCTCTCCATTTAATAACAACATGTTCTCCTGGATTTACTGTTCTCATATCTAATTCTGTGGTACCTCCAGCAACTAGATCTTTTGAAATCCAAAAAAAATGAACAGATTTACATATAGCAGATCTCATAATTGATGACATAATAAAAAAATAGGATGCACTAATAAAATACATAAATGATCTTCTATCTTCATTTCCACTTCTTAATCTATATTCTCGAAAATCAGGATGATGATCTGAGTTAATACTTTCAGGATTAGGACAATTTTCTGCATAACCAGCAGGTCGAAAATTTCTTGGTTCAAATTTTCCAATTGATACAATTGCTGGTTCTTTAGGATTATGCCAAACATCAGTTCTTGTTACATTTGCTCCACTAGCCAATTCACCTTTCTCTAAATCTGGTTTTCTTGGAAATACTGGCTCAGCTGTTTGATTATAATGAGCATATCTTGTTCTTGCAAATATACCTTCATATTGATGTGGATGATTTGATGGTTCAACTAATTCTGATAAATCTTCAACTTTTTTATGACACACATTTTGTTTTTCTTCAATTTCCCATAATTTTATATCCTCTGCATGATCAAATAAATTTTTATAACTTGGATCTTCAGATGCTGCAGGAATACGTTCATTTTCTTTTATGTTATGATTAAATGTACCACCATCTCTTCTAATTATTCTATTCAAGCCATTTTTTCGAAATATTTTACATTTATAAAAAAGTTGTACATATTTAATATTATTCATTATATAAATAAATAAATATATATATATATATTTACATATATATTTTATTTCAGAGTCAAAAAAAAAATAAAATAATACATATAAATATTATATATATTATATATATATTATATATATATATATATATTTTTTTTTTCCTGCATATATATATTTTTTATCCTTTATGTCAAAAATTGTATCACAAAAATTTGTATATTACCTAGACATTTGTCATAAATAAAAAAAAAAAAAAAAAAAAAAATATATATAAATTTATATATATCTATATACATATATTTTTTCCCGTTTTCTGATTTATCCCACGTTGGAAATTATTAACAAAAAAAAATAATATATATATATATATAATAAAATAATATATAAGAACATTATAATATGAAAGATAAAAAAATAGAATTTTTTACATTAAAAGTCTTGAACATTTTAACAAAAAAATAGCACAATTAAATCATATAATTTTTCCATTATTTTATTGTATACATAATATGTTAAATATATATATATATATATATTTATTATATATGTATGTATTTTTAATAAAAAATATTTTATGTAATATATTATGTGTACATTATCATTGTGTTATTTTATTAATTTATATATATATATAATATATATATATCAATAATTATATGTTTTAAATTATTTTTTCTTATATATATTATTTATTTATTAAGTTAAATGAAAAACATATTAATTGCATTAATTTTCACAAAAAAAAAAAAAAAAATTAAAAAAAAGTAAATAAAAAAAAAATACAAACATATATATATTATATATTTAATAAAAGAGTAATTTTCCTTGAAAATGTATCTAAAACATTTTATAGTTATATACACATGTATTATAGGTTGTATTAAATGTATATTTAAAAAAAAATTAAAAATACATATAAATAAATATATATATATATATATAATACAAAACAATGAAATTAAAATTATATATGCATTAATATAATATTATGCAAATTATATTTGTAGTTTTGATATTATATTTTTGAATAACGTTAAATACATATAAGTTATTAAAAAATAAAATAATAAATAAAAGTGAACAGAATTTATATTAATCGATCATTATTCTATTAGATTAAAAATCTTTTAGGTATGTTCATTACACGTTATTATTATTTTAAAATGTAATTTTTTATTTTAAATACAAATAAAATAGCATATAGATATTATAAAAATATAATAGTATGAGAAATAAATCATCATATTATTTATTGTAATGTTTGATTTTAAAAACGGTATTACATAGGCTTAACCAAAAAGAGGAAGAAGATATTATGTACTACTTTTTTTTTTTTTTTTTTTTTTTTAATTCTTTATCTATAGATTATATAAGTTAAAGTGATTAGGAAATTGGAGTTTAAAAAACTTCTTTTTTATATATTAAATACAAATGTTTTATAAGAATTTTTTTTTTAATCTCTATATATATATGATTATATGTGTATAAGGTTTAAATATATATATATATATATTTGATGCCTTTTTTAATTTATTTAAAAAATTAAAAGAAATTATACCTAATTCTTAGAATAATAACATAAATATTTTAAGATCATATTATATATCTAATACGTATGAATATTTAATGTCATCAAAAGATATAGAATAATTCAAAGAAAAAAAAAAAAAAAAAAAAGTATATATATATATATATATATATATAATTGTCTTTTTATTGTATTATAAAATGGTTTTAGGAATATATATATTTACATGAAAACTTGAAGGAACGAATAATCAGTTCATATATTTTAACAAATTTTTTTCCTTTTTAATATTATATTTATCCTAATAATGTAAAAAAGAATTATTAATATTTTTTCTAAATCATTATTTCTATTTTATTTTATTTTATTTTTTTTTTTTTTGGTTGAGAATAATTTTTTTTTTTTTTTTTTTTTTTTTTTTTTGCTTTCCCTAATTTATTTAATTTTATGTTAATTATATACCTATAAAGAGAAATTAAAAAGAAAAAAGAAAGTATTTTGATATCCATTTAAAAAAAGCATATTAAAAATATATATTTACAAAATTGTTCTTTTTTTATTATTTTTTTTTTATTTTTTGAATGGGTTCTAAAATATATATTACTAAACAAATTTACTTGTATTGTTTTTTTAAAGCTAATAAAATTAAAAAGTATTTATATATATATCTATAAAAAATGGTTATTTTTATTTGATCTTATTTTTATCAACCACAACAACACAAAAAAAAATATAATTATATAAATACCAATTATTTCATTTATATTTTATTATATTATTATATACATTTCTTATAAAAAAAAAAAAAAAAAAAAAAAAATATATTATTATATATATATAATTATAATTGAAATTATTATTATTTCTAAATTTTTTAAGTTTTTTTTTTTTTCTTTTTTTTTTTTTTTTTTTTTTTTTGAGATTTAGTTAAAAATTATAGAATAAAAATAAAAAAAAAAAAAAAAAAAAAGTCGCACGCTAATTTTAAGTTGAACCACAAAAATGATGCTCTTAGACTTTAATATGCACTAAAAATAAAAAAAAACAAAAAAACAAAAAAAAATAAAGCGAACCAGAAAAAATTAAAAAAAATTAATCAAAAAAAAAAAATATATATGATTTAAAAATATTATCAAAAAAATATTCAAAAAAGATTATCGAAAAAATTATCAAAAAAATATCAAAAAATATTCAAAAAAAAACTATCAAAAAATATTCAAAAAAAATTATCAAAAAATATTCAAAAAATTATCAAAAAATATTCAAAAAATTATTAAAATATAAACAAAAAAAATAAAAAAGAGCTAAAAAAATGGGAAATAATTAGTAAAACCAAAAAAAGAATCTTAATATTTTTTAGATTTTTTCAAATATATAATAATTAATATATAAAATTTCCTCATTTTTTAATAACAAAATTTTTGTTATATATGCTTTTTTTTTTAAATAATTTCAAGTCTTGCACAGAACATTTTTTTTTTTTTTTAATTATATATTTATATATATATAATATTATACTATAATATATAAATATTATTATATACATAGTTGTTTTTAAATGTATAATCATTTTTGTAACTTATATATGTATATATTAATGTGTAAAATAGAAAAAAAAAATTTCAATTTTTCATGTAATTTTTATTTTTTTTGCTGTTTTTTTTGTCTTTGTATTTTTAATTAGTTCATATTTTCTTATAATCAATATAAGTTTTGTGAACTTTGTAAAAAATTCTTTTTTTTTTTTTTTTTTTTTTTGATTATTTTATTTTTTTTCATTTAACTTTATAAATTAATAATTTTATAAATGTTTTAGTTTTACATGCACTTTAAATAAAATTGTTTTTTTTTTTTTTTTTTTTTTTTTTTCATTAAAATATTATTATAAATTATATATAATATACTTATATATTGGGTACATATATTAATATATATATTTTCCCTTCTTTTTAATAATATTACATAATTATATTTATAAATATATATATATATATATATGTTTAAAATAATTTTTATAAATTTATAAAGTGATTTTTTTAAGAGAAAATGAGATTAGCATTAACAAGATAACGGGTGAGATGTAATAATGCATAAAATATATTTATATATATATCTATAAATATTATATATACATAATATATTTATATATATTCACATGTAATATATGAAATTCCTATTTTGTATATTTATATATATATATTTATACTTGTCTATATAAGAAAAAATAATAATGAATATATTGTTATAAAAAAAAAAAAATATATATATATATAGATGGATTCATAGAAAACAAAAAAATAATAAATGAATAAAAAATCTACAATTCATTAATAAAATATATATGACTTTTATATATACCGAAAAGAAAAATTTTACGTATATATATAAATACATAACATATACTTATTTTATATGCATGATATATATTATATATATATATATATATATATATTATTCTGTAAATAAGTGCATGATTTTTTAAATTCAGAGGGAAAAGATTACTGACGATTAGTATATAAATGATACTTATTTATTTTACACACGTTAAAAAAAAAAAAAATAAAAATAATAAAACAGATAAATAAATAATATATATAAAATACATAAAATTTTATGTAACATTTATGTTGTTTTTGTTTCTTTCTGTTTTGTTTTATTTTCTATTATTTTTTTATTTCTTTTACCTTTTTTTTATGACATTTTAATATATATTTTGTTTTATTTCATTTTGTTTATTTGTTATATGAAGTGTCATCTTTAAATGATTACACATATAATACATTATATATTTCTTATTCATACTTGTAAGAAATATATTATTGTAGACATATGAAAAATATTATATTCATATATTTTTTTTTTTCACTTTAATATATATATATATATGTGCCTTTTATTTTATAACATTTCAGATACGTTCTTCTGTATGTCTATTTTTTTTTTTTTTTTTTTTTAGATATAAAAATGTATATATATTTTTGAGTCATAAAGCCTTATATTTTAAGTTAAACCTTTTGTTATTCTTTTTCTTTTTTTATTTTTCTTTTTTCTTTGTTTTTTCTTTGTTTTTTTTTTTTTTTATTATATTCAATTAGTCTTTAATTTTATTTTTATTAAATTTATATTTTTTTAGAAATTATAAATTCATATATGTTTGCATTAATGATAAATATATACTATTATTATGTACATGTATATTTATTTTTTTCTTTATAAATATATTTATATTTAATTTTTTTCCTTGTTAAAAATTTTCCATGTTTTTATTTCTTAAAGGGTCTTAATGTTAAATCCTTAAGTGCTTTAAAATATATATATGTATATAATATTTTATTTATATACTAATTTATAAAAATTAATTTTTATATGTGTATATATATATATATATATATATTAAATAAAAAAAAAAAAAAATATATAATAAAGAACATTTTGAAATACCTTATTTGTATTATATATATATTTTTATTATTTTAAAATTAATTTGATAGCTTATTTGTATTCTCAATTTTTTTTTTTTTTTTTCTTTTTTTTACATAATTTACAATATTTTCAACATACACATTTTTATGTGTTACATATAATGTAAAAAATATAAAACATTAAAAAAAAAAAAAAAAAAAAAAATACATGTATATATATATATATATATCATTTTTAAAACTAAAAATATATATTACATAAGCATAATATATGTATATATTACATAACCATACTATATATATATATATTACATAACCATAATATATATATTACATAAATATAATATATATGTTACAGAATTTTCATTTTTTAATGTATTTTATTTAATTAAATTGTAATGTTTTTTTTTATTTTTATTATTTTATTATTTTTTATTTATTTGTTAATTGTTAAATAAATATAAATTAATATATGCTTAAATTTATATAAAAACCCATAATATACATTTGTAAGATATATATATAGAATAATACATTTGTTTCTTTATGTGTATATAATTTAATATAGTTTAATATGAATTATATGTATGTGTATGATTACATTGGATAAACACATAAGAGTATACCAACGTTATATGACATTTAAAAATAACTTGCCCTTTTTTTTTTTTTTTTTTTTTTTCCTACGAGTCTATTTTATTTGTTGAAATATTAGAAAAGAAAAAAATTGTTCTGTTCACATTAACGTTATAATATATATATATATATATATATATATATAATTATTTACAGTGATATATTTTATATGAACATGTAAGCATTTTTATACTTTATAACGTATGTTAAATATACCCTTGTGTATCGTAGAAGTAAAATAGGTGTAATATATATATATATTTATATATATATCAATAATTAAAAATAAGAACATATATATGTATGAATCATATTATATATACATAAAACATATACATATATGAATCATATATATGGAAGACATAAGATAAATAATAATCCCTTGTGTGTAATAAAAAAAAAATATATGTTTTTCTTAATTCACATATATATATATATATAAGAAGTTTAATATTTATTGTTAAATATTATATATATTATTATTGACTTGCCATTTATTTGATTTTATTTTTGATTTTATTTTTCATTATATTTTTCATTACATTTTTGATTTTATTTTTTTTTTTTTTTTCGATATATTTATGTTGTGTTATTATATTTCCTTTTAACTTTATATTTATATGTGACGTCATGAATTTAAAGAATAATGAAAATGATGATGCGAAAAATTTTTGGAAAGAGCAACTGTTCGAAATATGTAACATGAGCCCAGAGGATATGAAGATACACAATTTGCCTATATCAAGAATAAAAAAAATAATGAAAGAAGATGATGAAATAAAAAGTAATCAAATGGTTTCTGCAGACACACCTGTATTATTAGCTAAAGCATGTGAATTATTTATTATGGAATTAACAAGTAATGCTTGGAAATATACAGAAGAAGGGAAACGTCGAACATTACAAAGACAAGATGTAGTATCTGCTGCTTGTAAGAAAGATACGTTTGATTTTTTAATTGATCTTATACCTTTAGAAGATCGTATGAAATTTATTAATCTTCATATGAAAATGAATACTCGAAAAAGTCAGGCGAATATGAATTATGATATGATGCAACAATATTACAATTTATATTCAAATTGTAATGATAATAAAAATAGTATGAATATAATAAATGGTATAAATTCAATGAATGGTTTAAATAATATGGAAAACCTAAATGGTAATAATAATAATAATATGAATTCTCAAATGATGAATACATTAAATAATAGTACTAATGATTTAAATTTATTATACAGATCAAATAACAATAATAATAATATAGACGATTTTAATAATTCATCTTTAAATTTACAAAATAATATATATATGAACCAAAATAAATATTTTAATAATAAAGATTTTAATATATCAAATAATAATTATATGTCACCAAATGGTGTTATATCAAATAATATGTATCCAACAAATAATTTTTCAAATCGTCATATGAGTATATACTCCAATAGAGGTATGAACTCTACACAAGGCAATAACAACAACAATAATAATAATAGTAGTAGTAATAATAGTAGTAGTAATAATAATAATAATAGTAATTATAATAATAGTAGTAATTATAATAATAGTAGTAATTATAATAATAGTAGTAATTATAATAATAGCAGTAATTATAATAATAGTAGTAATTATAATAATAGTAGTAATTATAATAATAGTAGTAATTATAATAGCAGTTGTAGTAATAATAATAGTAGTAATAATAATAATAGTAGTACTTGTAGTAATAATAATAGTAACAATAACAAGAACAATAATAATAATAATTATAATAATAGTTTAAGTACTAATGAAAATTTTACAAACAACTTAGTTAATCCCATAAATTATAATAATAGTAATAAGAATAATAATAATAATAATAATGTAAGTAATAGAAAAAGATCATACAAAAAAGATTTTTCAAATAATGCATTAACAGAATTAAATAATAATATAAATAATGATATGAAAGATATTACCACAAATAGTTTTCACAGTAATGATTTTGTCAATTCATATATAGGTCAGAATTCAAAAATAAATCAAAACAAAAATAGTTACTCATCACATAATAATAATAATAATAATAATAATAATAATTTTAATAGTGTAGCTGCACAGAATGGAGCCAATTCATTTAACGGTATAAATACAGAGGATATAAAAAATAATAATTTTAATGGAAATTATTGCTCAATGCAAGATATGAATATTATGTATGATGTTAATGGTATGATGTATGGCTATTCTTATATAAAGAATGATGAAAAAAATATGAATGATATACAATCACAAAAGGGATATGTCTATAATTATTATAATGGTACAAATAAAACAATGAATAATACTACTATAATTGGAAATACTGCATCTAATAATAATTATAATGATAGTAGTTCAAGAAATGTTTCTTCATGTTCATCATTTGATCTAAAGAATAATATGATTACAAATGATGCCAGAAAAAATATATCACCAGTTGTATCAAATGATATCAAAAATAATAATTATAATAGGAATATACATAATAATAATAATATGATAAAACAAAATAATATAATTATTAATGATTATAGTAATAACTCTAATAATGTGCAAGGAAATTTAAATCCAGAACTTATGAATAGAAATTCCTTATCTGTTAAATCTAATGTTGAATTAAATAAAGATGCTTTAAATAATTTCTTTCTTAAAAATAATAACACTGCAACTACAACTAGTACTACTACAACAACTACAGCTACTACGCATAATAATGTCATGGGTAATAATAGCATGCCTTCTGGTAATGACACAAAAGCTAAAAACAATAAAAGTAATAATAAAAATAAAAATGGAACCAGCAACAGCAACAACAACAACAACAACAATAATAATAATAATAATAATAATAGTCGTATATCCATTAATAATCGAATGAGTAATAATAATAAGCGTATGAGCAATACACATTATGTTCTCAACAATCAATCAAATAAAAATAAGACATTAAACAATAAACATAATAATAATAATAATAATGTGTTAAATGATCATATGAATAATTCTATGCAAAATAATTACCAGCTGAGTATGCAACAAAATAATCTTATGGCTACATCAATGAACCAACAAATGTCCTCCTTAATGAATGATCCAAATATGAATGATATAAATATGAATAATATGAATAATATGCACAATATGAATAATATGAATAATATCGTTATGAATAATATTATTATGAATGATAATATGAGGAATGAAAATATTATGAATGAGAATATTATGAATGAGAATATTATGAATGATACTATGATGAATGATAATATTATTAATATTAATAATATTAATGATCATATTATTATGAATGATACTATCATTAATGATATTATTAATAACTCAGAAAATAATATTACTAGAAAAAACTCATCTATCAATATCATCAATCAAAATATTGATAATAGTGTTGTGCACAATCATTTAAATAATATCATTCCACATATTAATAATAACGTGCAACAAAATATGAAGGTTAATATGAATTCTAACATGTATATGAATAATAATACACAAAATCAAATGTATCAACCTACTTCTCAATATTCTGTTCCAGAAAATAATTATATATGTAATTATAATACACAGACTTATAATAATAAAGTCAAGAAAAAAATATATACTTATTCGTAAATAAATATAATATGTAATATATATATATATATATATATATTTATTTATATATATGTTACTCTCTTTATCTTTTTTTTGTCATTTTTATGTTTAATAAAAATGTGAGGTCATAAAAAGTCTAACATTTGACTAATATATATATTTGTTTATATATAATGTTAAGTATATGTGCCTTTTCTTTATTTTCTTTATTTTTTTTTTTTTTTTTTTTTTTTTTTTTTTTCAAAAAAGCAACTCATTTTTTTCAACATTATTATATAACATAAAAATAATGGATTAATAACCCATATTTAGTGTTCATGTTATATGACAAAAGAGCATAATTATATTTTAACACATTAATATATATATATTATTCCTTTATTTTTAAATATTTGTTTATTTTTAATTCTGAAAAATATAAAACATAAAATAGTATAATGTAAAATAAAGAAAAAAATTATATTTAATATTATAAATATATAAATGTTTTTTTTTATAATTAATTAATATGAATACACACATATAAATAAATATACATATATATATTAATATATATATATTAATATTTATATACATTTATTGTTTGGCTATGTATTATTTAGCTTGTGTAAAGCTATAAGCATTAAATAAACACATAAACAAAAATATGAATATTATTATATCGAATTATTGATTATAATAAATTGAATATTTTTTCTATTTTTTTCTCATTAAACTTGCATGGTTTCTGGTTTTTGTACATATCCAATTTGTTCATAATAATTTTGCATATACTTATGTGAGTTTTTATCAAATGATGGGTTATCAATATGATACTTTGGTATTTCAAAAAAGAATGGGAATCTTCCATAAAATTGATTTCGATTAGGTCGGAAAGACCAAGGGTCTATATCTTGATAATCTGGTTCATTATCAATAAGAGAACTTTTAAATGATTGACTAAAATTTCTTAACCAGTGATTAAAATATGGAAGTGAATATGCATGATGTTGATATCTGTCAATTATATTTCTTCTTTTATCTTGTCTTCTAAAATGTACATCAGGATTAAATAATAAATTACGTAACATAATACACATTGAAAGTGCTACAGCATAGTAAGATATAAAATAATAATTATATTGACTTGGATCATTAAACCAATTGTTATAACTCTTTTTGAAAAAAAATTTCAATAATTTATTATCCGTATAGCAACCATTAAAGTTGCGAAAAAAATTGAAATAATGTTGTGCGTTCTGAAATATGAGCATCTTTGGATATATAAATAAATATATATATATATATATATATATGTATATTTTATGTGTTATAATTTTTTTTTTTTAATATAAATTATGGATAATAGCTGTATAAAGGAAAGAATAAAAAAAATTTAATATAACATAATATATAATTTATATATATTTTTTTTTTTTTTGTATTATTTCTTTTTTCTTTATATATATATTTTACCTTTCAAGTTTACACATCATTTTTTCCCATAATTGTCATATTAATGAAATATAATTATATATTATTTATCATATTTGAAATTATTATGTTATATATACATATATACATTTTTTTTTTTTTTTTTTTTTTTTTTTTTTTTTTTTTTTTTTCTTCATTTACACTATATATGCAAACTGCATTATGGACGGAAATTCTTTTCTTTTATTTTTTTTTTTTCATATATGGAAAATAATTAAAGTGTGATTTTTTTTTTTTTTTATTTATATATATATATATATATATATATATATTTTTACATATAAAATATTTTTATATATATATATTTTTTTTTTATGTGTACTCAATGTTATAACAAAAATGTTATATTAATAAAATATACCAATTTTTTTTTTTTTTTTTTTTTGTAGTTAGAAGTATAATATAAATTGAATTTCCACTTTTAACAAAACATAAAATTAAATATGTATTAAATAATACATACAAATTAAAAATGAGTGAAAACAAAATATAAAAAAATGAAGAATGAAAAATATATATGCATTATATATATTTTCATAGTATTATACAGAAACATTAAAATATTTACATATAATATCTATAATATTTATAAAATTGTATATTATTTTTCCTTTTTTTGACATGTCAAAAATTGTTTTAAGTCTTCTAAGTTTATATTATTATAACAATTAAAAGCTACCAATATAAAGTAATGATTTTGTAATAATCTCCATTCTTCGAATTCATCAAACATTTCGATACGTTCTATTTTCTTTTTTTCTTCAATATTTATATGGTAATCATATATTTCATTCATATCATTTATATATACATTAACCCAACCTAAAGATTTATATCTTTCTAATTGTGATTGTAAATTGTAATATTTATAAATGCTCTTCAAATTTATACCTCTATGACTAAAATTGTCTATCATCACTTTTCCGAAAGCTGTATTAGGGTTCACCTAACAAAAAAAAAAAAAAAAAAAAAAAAAAAAAAATATAATAAATAAATAAAAATAAATATATATATATATGTGAACCTTATTTACATATAATATAAAAAAAAAATTATACGTAAAAGATAAATATTTATCATCATGTGTTACCTGCTCATATACAATTATACATGATGTATTTTTCATAAGTTCACTCAACTTTTTTATTAAATTATCACTACTTTCTGTTTCTAAATATATAAGAACACATTCACATATAAATATGGTAGGTTTATTAAAATCAAAATTATATGATAATAATATTTTTTCAAAGGATGATGAATCATTTAAATCAAGAGGAACCATTTTATAATTCACACAATTAATAAGATCTTCATCTTTTTCTTCATTTTCTTTTTCATATTTTAAAAAATTTTTCATTTCTGCATATTTTTTAATTATATAAGTCTTCTCTTTTAATAACTCGTAAAAATCGATTTCATAGTATTTCACGTCATGATATTTTTGCTACAAGGAAAAAATATAAGAACAACAAAAATATATAAATGTATACTTCATATTAATATGATATTTTTACAAAAGAGCAAAGTGTTATTTATTTATATATATATATATATATATATTTTTATATACATTTATCCAAAAAAAGGTAGTATCCAAACCAGAACCGATGTTAACAACTTGAATGTTTTGTTTCTATAAAATATAAATAATACATATAATATTTAACATGTATATTATTATAATTATAATTTATTTAATAAATTAATATTTTTATTAATTCTTTTTATACATACATTATCTATGGATTTAAAAAAAAGTTCAATATACAGTCTTAGAGCAGCTACCCTGGCATAATAACCTTTTATGAAAAAAAAAAAAAAAAAAAAAAAAATATACATACATATATATATTTTAGATGCAAATTACTTAGATATTTATAAAAACAAATATAATATAATAATTGTTATCTTTTATGTACCTCTATTTATTAAAGGACTTCTTGTCTCTATCTTTTTTACAAAATGTTTCAAGAATGGATCATCGTAATATCCTAATTGAACAGCAGATCTAAAAATTAAAAAAATATATATATATATATATATATATATATATATATACAATTACAAATATATATTTAATATAATCATATTTTTCTATATTCATATATTATTATTTTATTAATTTTTTCTTTTTAATGTAACAATTTACTGCTAGCCGCCTCGTATGTTGTATTCTGAACATTATGTTTTGAGGAATTAGATGAATTCATAATTTTTTATAAAATACAAATATATATATATATATATATATATATATATATATAAATTGAATATTGGTTAATTATTACACACTATTAGATCGAATCATATAAATATATATATGTAATTTATATAAATATTTTGATATAATGTGCTCTCAAAATAAAGAAATTTTCCTCTTTTTCTTTCCTTTAAAAAGAGCTCTAATGTGTATTATATTCAGTCAATATAAAACATATATATATAATATATATATTTTTTTATTTGTTTTGAGATATTAGTACTATATATATTATATATATATATTTAATTGAACTCTCGGAAAAACAAAAAAAAAATAAAAAAAATATAACTAATTTCTCTCTTTTTTTTTTTTTTTCTTTTTTGGAACCCCTTATATACTGTGTTTTTACTTTATTCTTATTTACATCTTTAATCTTATTGTTCTTTTTTATTTTTTCTTATTAATAAATTATTTTTAAAAATAATACCTTTACAATAATAAAAATATATCCCTTTCTAAATTTCTTTTTTACAATATGGAAAGAGTATTTATGTGTATATTTAAAATAAATATTATTCTTTTTATTTTTATTTTTTTTTTTGAACATATACACACTCTAAACATTTACCTTTTATTATGGTAAATTTTTTTTTGTTTTTTATAAAATAATTCTTGAAATGAAGAAAAGATTTAATTATATAAAAAAAATAATAAATAAAAAATGTATAGGAATAAATTTGTAAAATCATTAAATGTGCGTTTTATGAAAAGAAAGGTTATATAAAATAATATTATTATTTTTATTTTTTTTTTTTTAAATTATAAATTGTTCTAATCTATATGTATACGTAATGATAATATAATAAAAATATATGTATATATATACACATTTTATTTTTTATTTTTTATTTTTTCTAAGGTATACATTGATTAATTTTTATAATTATTTCTTTAATATATTTATATAATTTCTTAATACAGGTTTATTATATATTAGTTTAAGGATATAATTTTTTGTATTTCTTATTATTTGTCTCATATATTTATATATATTAAAATATTTATAAAGGTATTTAAATATATATAGAATATCATTTTTAAGAATAACATGTGTTGTAACATCTGAGGAAATAACCTAATATATAAAAGATATATTCAGTCTTA
Source organism: Plasmodium sp. gorilla clade G2 (assembly GCF_900097015.1). Taxonomy (NCBI): domain Eukaryota; phylum Apicomplexa; class Aconoidasida; order Haemosporida; family Plasmodiidae; genus Plasmodium; species Plasmodium adleri (nom. inval.). The sequence goes on from NC_041706.1 coordinate 1,534,729, forward strand.
TTTATTTATATTTATATTTATATTTTTACTTTTAATTTATTTAATTTTTCCTTATTTAATCAATATATAAATGAACAGTAAAAGAAAGTTAAAGATTATTCATTATATAAATCGAAAAAATAAATAATGAAATCAATGTTTAATTTTTATATATATAAAAGGAAAAAAGAAAGGTAATGCATATTTTTCTATTTTTGATGAACCAAAAAATAACATAAGGACATTTTTTTTTTTTTTTTTATTAATATAAAATATTTAAAGTAATATATGAAACATTATTTTTTAAGAAATTATACTATTGTATCTTATATAATTCTGGAAATTAATAAAAACTTTGGTTCTTATATAATTTATATTATTTCACATTCTTGAATACACCCTTTAAAACTCGAACGAGAAAAAAAAAAAAAAAAAAAAGAAAGAAAAATCAAAAAGCACATAATAGAAAAAGAATACATTTTTATATTATAATAAAAATATTAATATTAATATATATATAAATATTATAATGAAATAGAAGTGGGTTAAATTTTATTTTACAACTATGCAATTTTTTTATCAAATTATATACTTATAAATAAATATATATATATATATGTATATTTTGTAAGTATATTTTTTTATATATACATTTATATATTTTTATTATGTATAACATATAATATTATTAGTTTCATTTAAAATTTTGTATAAAAATATGTATATCATCATATTATATATAATAAAATAAGAATAAAAAAAAATATAATGTATATATAAAAATACATATATATAAAATATATATACATATTATATAATATATATATATATTATTATTTAATTCATAAACCAATTTCCATTTTTGTATAAAAAAAATATATTAATTGTATGTATATAAGTATATATGAATATATATATATATATATTTATATATATATATATTATAATATATGGATATATTTATATATATAAATAATATACATACATATTTAATTTTATACATTGGTACTTTTTAATATTAATATATTATATATATACTTTTCCTTAATTTTTAAGAAAATTAGTAGTGAAATAATTTTTACTCATATATATATATATATAAAATAAATATTATTATATGTATATATATTTATATATAATACATATGTATAATAATTATATATATTAATTTTTTTTTCTTTTTTTTTTTTTTTTTTAATATTTATTTCACTTATAATATATATATTTTTATATATATTTTCTTCTTTTATAATCCTTTTAATTTTTTTTTTTTTTTTTTTATTATATTTAAAATATTTTTTGTTTTATTAAAATTGTTTTTTTTGAAGGAAAAAAAGAAAAAAAAAAGGGAAAAAAAAAAAAAAAATAAAAATAATAATATATATAATATTAATAATATTTTATATTTATATATTTTTCTTATATATATAATATATATAATAATAATAATAATATATATCATAAACTTTTATTATTTAGTTAATTTATATAATTCTTACTTTATTTTATATAAATAAATATAAATAAGAAATAAATATATATATTTTTTATATGTATATAATATATAAATAATGTGTTTAATGCTTTTTTAATAAAAAGATAGTATTTTTATGAGATATATATTATTTTATCTTATATATTATATATTATATATATATATATTTTTTTTTTTTTTTCAATATCATTGATCAACGCTGAATTATTTTAAAAAAACAAAAAAAGAAGAAAAAAGTTTCCTAAGCCTTTTTTAAAATAAGAAAAAAAAAAAAAAAAAAAAAAAAGGGAATAAATAAAATAATTAAGGAGAATAGTGAGTTAAATATAAGTTATATATAAACATATAATAAGAATTACGAATAAAGTAAAATATACAAATATAAATATTATATATCAAAAGGATAATTATTTATATAGAAAAATACAATATATATATATTTATATATATAAAAAATTATAAAAATGAAACTTTTAAGAGTAACACCTGAAAAAAATATAGAATTTCCTCTTGTTCATTTTCAAGCAGTAACTCAAGTTGTTAAATTAGAAAATGTAAGTGATAAAAAAGTAGCTTTTAAAATAAAAACGACTGCTCCTAATAATTATTTAGTAAGACCATCATTTGGTTTAATAAGTGTAAGAGAAACAATAGAAATACAAATTATATTACAACCCTTGTCAGACAAAGATAATATATCAAATGATAAATTTCAGGTACAGTGTTTAAATGTTGATGATAATACTACAGTTGATAAACAATTTTGGATAACTGTTAATAAAAATGATATACAAGATCATAAACTTATTGTAGTTCTAAACG